>NC_091950.1:161589067-161794067 GCF_031021105.1 Erythrolamprus reginae
ATAATATTGTTTTTATCGTTGTTGTGAGGTGCCCCGAGTCTTCGGAAAGGGGCGGCATACAAATCTAATAAATTATTATTATTATTATTATTATTATTAAATTAAATGTGTTTTTTCAAGAGGCATCTGGACTTTCTGGTTTTTCTTTGAAGACATTCCACTTCTCATTCAAGGAGCTTCTTCAGATCTGACTAGATGGTGAGTAATGGAAGGATTTATACTACTTGCAAACAGCTGGTCATTTGTATTCTTTTAGTGACTCATTGAAGCTACCTGGAGATCAGCTGTCCGCAAGAAGTATAAATCCTTCCATTCCTCACCATCCAGTCAGAACTGAAGAAGCTTCTTGGATAACAAGTGAAACGTCTTCAAAGGAAAAAAAACCCAGAAGTCCAATTGCCTCTTGAAAAAACACATTTGGGACACTAATAAGAGCTTCAATATAGAATGATTAGATCAGTCTTTCTCTAGCTGTTTACCCTTGAAACTGCTTGAAATAATTTTTAAATCTCAGAGACCCCTTCCTTAAAACGTATTATAGCTGCAGCACAGGCTGATTCATAAACTGAGTTGTGCATGGAAATTTTCCCCTTTGTGAGTCCTAGCATTGAGTGGTATGTAACATTTACGAAAGATGTTTGGTTGTTTTTAGTTGTGGCCTGTGACAGAATCCAAGTAGAGAAGGGCTGATCATCCTAACTTCATCCAAGACATCTCCTAATTTCCCAGCAAATGTAGCCAAAAGCCATGATAGCTTGGGATGATAAATTGACATCCAAAACATTTAAGAGGACAGTAGACCTCAAAATCTTTTGCACAATGTTCATCACATTCCACCCCATTCTGGTTTCCTCTATACTTCTCCCCTCCTCCCCGTATCATACACGTAAGCAGGTGCAGAAATTGTGAGGCTGTCTTGTGATAAAGATGTGCTATCTGTACCTATTGCAAGAATTATGAGTTACTGACTGAGTAACTGTAGCACCACTGTTTCATGCCTTTCCCTTTTTCAGGCAACTTATTTCACACACACATATAAACACCACTTGGTATTTAGAATGTTGGGCATGGAAACCAATTCAAGCCCTTGAATCACTTCAGGAAGCCGTATGTGATGTTTAATTATTCTGACATGTTTACCATTACATTCTCTAAGGCAAGTAGAAAGGTCTTACTTTGTTCTTGAAGAATACATCTTGTGTTGAAACCGGTTGCCGGTCTTGACTTATTCTGGGCAATTTTGATTTACTTCTGCAAGTTGAAAAGGAAGAATTTTAACTTACTGTCCTATATTTCTTATGGTTGTGGTTATAAGGCTCAAACTTCATTAGGGCTACTGGATCTAGGCTGCAAAAATCTGGGCAATCATTCTGTCTGTCTGTCTTTCTTTCCAATGAGTGATCTTCTAGAAGTTATGATCCAGATCTGATACCGTACCACTAACTTTCACAGTTGATGCCTTCTGTCGTAGGTTTCCTTTTTTGAAATAATGCTGATCAATTGCATACAACATCTGCCATTTAGGACAAAGAAAGTATTAGAATATTCATGACTGGGAGAACCAGTGGTAACAAGGTCAGCCAGTGGTAACAAGGACAGCATAGCAACTAAGTCAGCCAATAAGAGCTAAACACTTCTAAGTCTGTGCAGCAAATCGAAACTGAGAAACTTAAGGCTGAATCTCCATTCTGTACTCTTCCACTCTGAACTCTGCTGAAATGAAACTAACTGTTCTCTGCTGTCTGTAACTGCTTGAAGAAGAACTGCTTAACTCTGCTAATGGTATTGTAAATTCATCTGTTATTATGTTTATAAAGAAGGTATTGAATCCAGCTGAATCAGTCATCTGTGTGTGCTTCTGGTTTTCATAAAGATGATTCTTTCTGTGTATGACTGACAACTTGCTTTAATGTCTATCAATATTAGGCTGTCATCTTAACTGCAGTTGCTACTCTGTTTTTGGTATTTATTTATTTATTTATTTTATTTTATTTATTTATTGGATTTGTTTGCCACCCCTCTCCGTAGACTTGGGGCGGCTAACAACAATGATAAAAACAGCATGTAACAATCCAATACTAAAACAACTAAAAACCCTTATTATAAAACCAAACATACACACAAACATACCATGCATAAATTGTAAAGGCCTAGGGGGAAGGAATATCTCAGTTCCCCCATGCCTGATGGCAGAGGTGGGTTTTAAGGAGCTTACAAAAGGCGAGGAGGGTGGGGGCAATTCTAATCTCTGGGGGGAGCTGGTTCCAGAGGGCTGGGGCTGCCACAGAGAAGGCTCTTCCCCTGGGTCCTGCCAAACGACATTGTTTAGTTGACGGGACTCAGAGAAGGCCCCTCTGTGGGACATAACTGGTCGCTGGGATTCGTGCGGCAGAAGGCGGTCCTGGAGATAATCTGGTCCGGTGCCATGAAGGGCTTTATAGGTCATAACCAACACTTTGAATTGTGACCGGAAACTGATCGGCAACCAATGCAGACTGCGGAGTGCTGGTGTAACATGGGCATATTTGCAAAAGCCCATGATTGCTCTCGCAGCTGCATTCTGCAGATCTGAAGTTTCCGAACACTTTTCAAAGGCAGCCCCATGTAGAGAGCATTACAGTAGTCAAGCCTCGAGGTGATGAGGGCATGAGTGACTGTGAGCAATGACTCCCGGTCCAGATAGGACCGCAATTGGTGCACCAGGCGAACCTGGGCAAACACCCCCCTCGCCACAGCTGAAAGATGCGATTAGATAACTTCTTCAAGTAGAAACCTTTCCTTTTTGTTGGAGTCTTGTCATTGTGCCATCAACATGGATAAGGTTATGCCAATTGGTAGATTACATGTAGGAAAGCTATGATCTTCCAGATAGGGTGAACATATAACTGCCATCATCACCCGACCATATGAGACATTGAAGCCCTGGCTCCCATATGGAGGTCAATATTGTTGTATATCTTCAAGATGCATTAAGCTCTTAATATTTCCTGTCAATCCCTACTCAACTTATAATTATTGGTAAGTAAATAAAATTAAATGTCATTTTAAGAAAAACTGAGAAGATCGATGGGAGTGAAGTTTGAAGTACATACCTGTGACAACCATGATGGAATATCCTTATCACGGTTTTGACTGATTGTGCTATAAGCCACATCTGGAATTATGTGATTCATTGATTGGAATTAGGTGTAATGTGAAACAAACTGAGAAAGGCATTTTTTAAAAGAAGATCTATCTATATTGGAATATAGCTGACCATTTTGTCCTTAAGTTTGAATACCCTTTTCAGAACCTTTTTTAAACTGTTTGTTAAAAATATTTTTTTCTAGGAAACAGGAAAGCAGCTTTGTCTTCTGGAATGTGTCCCCACTCCTGCAAACAAACCCCGGCATTAAATTCTAATGACTCTGGGCTCTAGGTTGAGTTCAGAAGACAAACAAGTCACTGTGTTATTTAAAAATGCTGTAATTATGACTGTATAAAAAAGGACCTAGCTGCATTATTTTGTAATCTGGGTAACTACAAAAGAGTGATCAAATGATACTTTTAAATACAGCAGATTGGAGCTTTCATTTCATCCTGCGAAATCAAAAAAATCATGAGGATGGAAGAAGAACTCTGCACCTCAGCACTTGCCCAGGAAGAAGCAAACAGAACAGCTGGAAATGAACTATTGAGGAGTGCAGGTACGTCCCAGAGTATGAATTGGGGTCATTTAGATCAGGGGTCTCCAACTTCAGTTTCCAGAATTCCTCAATCAGCTATGCTGGATGAGGAGTTCTGGGAGTTGAAATCTACAATGATCTAGACCCTTGATCTATATCCAGGGGTGGGTTCTCCTTATCTTCCCTAACAGTTCATATTCCATGCAAAGGACCTGGAAATGACCTGCGCATACACAGAATCCTTTGCGCATGCATAGAGGTTTTTTTGTTTTGCAAACTGTGGTGGTGGAAGAACAGGTTTGGAAGTGTGGACTGCCAGTTTTCTGTGAGCGGTGGTAAATTTTGGCTATCTGTTCTAAAGAACTGGTCCAAATCAGCAACAACCCATCACTGTGCAGATCAGTGATGGCGAACCTTTTTTGGCTTGGGTACCAAAAGAGTGCTCACACGTGCAATACCATGCACATATGTACTCACACCCATAATGCAATGCCCCCATGTGTATGCATAATAATAATAATAATAATAATAATAATAATAATAACAACAACAATAACAATAATAATAATGATGATGATGATGATGTCGTATGGACAGTTGGCGGAACAAAGCATTGCATGGTCAGTTCTTGGAGAAGATTGAAGGCAAAGTAGATAAAGAAAAGACCTGGTCATAGCTTACAAGTGGAACACTCAAAAAGGAGACAGAAGGACTAATACTGGCAGCACAAGAACAGGCCATTAGAACAAATGCTGTCAAAGCCAGAACTGAAAAATCAACAGACGATCCAAAGTGCAGACTCTGTAAAGAAACAGATGAAACAATCGATCACATACTAAGCTGCTGCAAAAAGATTGCACAGACTGACCACAAGCATAGACATGATGCTGTGGTACAGATGATCCACTGGAACTTGTGCCAGAACTACCATTTCCCAGTGGCAAAGAACTGGTGGGATCATAAGCCCAAAAAAGTGGTTGAAAATGAGCAAGCAAAACTAATGTGGGACTTCCGACTTCAGGCTGACCGAATTCTGAAGCATAACACACCAGACATCCTGATTGTGGAGAAAAAGAAAGTATGGATCATCGACATCGCAATCCCAGGGGACAGCAGAATTGAGGACAAGCAGCTAGAGAAATTAGTGAAATACGAAGATCTAAAAATCGAGCTGCAATGACTCTGGCATAAGCCAGTGAAAGTGGTCCCAGTGGTACTTGGCACGCTGGGCGCAGTGTCAAAGGATCTCAGAGGACATTTGAAAACCATCGGAATTGACAAAATCTCCATCTGTCAATTGCAAAAGACTGCTTTACTGGGATCGGCAAACATAATTCGCTGCTACATCACGCAGTCCTAGGTGCTTGGGAAGCGCCTGACTGGTGATGAAATACGAAATCCAGCATAGTGATCTCATTTGCTGTGTTGTATTGACATAATAATAATAATAATAATAATAATAATAATAATAATTATTATTATTATTATTATTATTATTATTTATTAGATTTGTATGCCGCCCCTCTCCAAAAACTCAGGGCGGCATACAAATCTAAATGATAATAATAATAATAATAATAATAATAATAATAATAATTCATACACATGGGGGCATTGTATTATGGGTGTACAACCCCTAGCTGCCCTCCTCCGTGCATGTGCACAGGCAGTAATGGGCAGCCAAAATTTTTACTGCCACACTGTGGTGTGGCTTATTTTGTGGGTGTGGCTTAATGGTCATGTGACTGGGTAGGAGTGGCTTGCTGGCCATGTGATAAGGTGGGTGACTTGAACGATCATCATCATCCTCGACTTACAATCTTACCAGTGTCACTTGCTAGGGTGACAATTTGCTTCATGATTCCCGCGCTCTTCTTCCTGGGTCATCCCCCCACCTCAGGCTGGGCAGCTAGGCAAACGGGTGTTGCCAGAAGCATAAATGCTGCCAACGCTGTTTCCACCCACACCTTCTCCTTCCACCTCAGGCAGGAGGTTGCCATGTGAGGCTGGGCAGGAGAGAAGGAAGCTTGTCCGAGGCCAGGAAGGAGGAAAGAGGGAAAAAGGAGGCTTTCCTGAAGCCTGGGGAAAATGAAGACAACCACCTTCTGGCCTCTGGAAGGCCAAAAATCAGCTGGCCAGCAGACTAGAGCTGACAAAGGACAACACCTCACGTGCCCTCAGATATGGCTCCGTGTGACACCTGTGTCATGTGTGCCTTAGGTTCACCACAGATCTAAATAATTGTAGACTTCTATTAAAATAAGAATGCATAAGGTGGTGATAGCAGAGGTGGGTTCTTCCTGGTTTGCACTGGTTCTATAGAACTGGTAGTAAACCGATGGTGATGTCACAGAGCTGGTTTTGTTGGTACCGGTCTGTGGATGTTGCCATCTTTTTTTGGCTTTTTTTGGGGTGCTATTTTTTGCTTCTGTGCATGCACAGAAGCCAAGTCTTCTGCACCACCATCTTGTTTTTGGCTTTTTTCCTTTTCTATTTTTTGCTTCTGTGCATGCATAGAAACTGAGTTTTCAGCACCGCACATGTGCTGCTATTTTTTTGTTGGTTTTTGCTTCTGCGCATGTGTAGAAACTGAGTTTTCAGCACTGCACATGTGCTGCTATTTTTTTTGTTGGTTTTTGCTTTTGCTTTTGCGCAGAAGCCGAGTTTTTCTCACCGTGTGTATGCTCACGCAACAAAGCCATGCAGCATGGGAAGAAGCAAACCAACAACAAGGTAAGTTAGAGTCTAACCCTGGGTGATAAATACAGATTAAATTATGCTGATGGAATAACCAGTTATCAATTTGGGGTAAGATTGTATGGCAGCTGAATGGGATCCAAGAGAATAAGTTATTCACTTAGATTATATGAATCTGGAATAATCTCAGCTTGAAAATTGCAAATAAATTTGATGGAAAGACAAGGTTATTTATCAGTGCTTTAAAGCAGTCTTTCAGCCTCAGCAACTTCTAGATATGTGGACCATCTCCCAGAATTCCCCAGCCAGCCGCGGAGATTGAAATCCATACATCCTACACTCACTGAGATTGAGAAACAGTAGTTTAAACTATTTGAAATGTAGCAAGAGAAATTTGGACCACGTAAAATGGAAAAATGGCTGTATATTCAGTTACCATGTCTTGTAAACATCTTGTGGTTCAGGAATTATGTTGCTTTTTGGGACTCTCATTGGGACAGTTTTAAAAATTGTCTCTTAGTATTCTTGTAAACTCATTGTCAAATTGAACTGCTTTGGTTCTTTTGAACCTTACTGCTATTCACGAGAGGCGGGGGGGGGGGGCACTCTTTCAGAACCAGTGCAGCTGCCTATTCAGACTAAGGATTAACGCTAAGGATAGCCTTGTATAACTTGGGTAAGCTATGGTTCCTCCTAATTTATGTTCAGCATGTCCTGTGAATACAAAAAACCATGGTGTGTTGTATAGATCTAGCCTAAATTTCTGATGTCTACATCTCCTATAGGAGCAAGGATGTATAGGATATGAAAATGAAAGAATCCCAAATCGCATCGTTTTACCATTCCAGGATAGGCTCTCTGTGTGTCAATTTGTGCATGGAAGAAGGAGAGTGGAGATTGACTTTCAAAAATCAATATTGAGAATAGTCTGTTTGCCAAAAACTCCACTTTAACTTCCCACAAATCCAGCGATGGGCTACGAACCGGAACGCTAAATACATACATACATATATACAGTACATACATACTGTACATACATACAAGAAAATGAAGGTTTAAATATTATGACCTCTCTGCTATTTTTTATATTTCTTCTGAACAAAGGAAAGCACACTGCCTCAAGAGAGTGACAGTACCCAAAGAGTTAGTATATAATTTAAACGTTGTGTAAAAAGAATGATCTGTTTGGTAGATTTATGTCCCATGATAGGATGAAGTAGGTTTAAACATTCAGGAAAGTTGCCTTCTAGTAAAGAGATTTCTGGAACAATGGTTGATTGAAGACAAATGTGAATGCACTTCTTCCTGGTTTTAATTAATTAGGTTCCATTGACCTACTCAGCCCTTGTCTAAACAAAAGAATGGCCTTGCATGCCTTATTAATCAGCACCTTGAATTCAGAAATAACTGTCCAACTTGTATCTGCTTTTAGAATATGTGTTTGCTCCTTGCCCTCCCATAGCAATCTCACACAGCTCTGAACACCAAAGTAAAGTTAGACCTTCAGTAGAAGATAAGAGGACCAGTTCACCTCTCCCTTCCTTCTCAGCATACTCAGCAATCCATTAATAAAGGCTCCTGGGATGGCATGATTTGTGATTACTGGCATTAGTTAATGGAGGCTGGTAGACTGCCAAAACCTGTGTTGTTTGGTTTATATATAATGCAGGCATAGCTTATCGAAATTACAGCAAGTGCATTGTGAGACACAGCCGGGTAAATAGGAAGAACTCTTTAATATATTTTTATAAGCTGTAAAATACTTGCGGCATCAAAAAGAAGAAGGCTAAAGGGCATGATGTGTGAGGCTATTGCTCACTTCTACTCTGCTTCGCAGAGATTGATTTACCAATAAAGTAGAATATCTGTAGCTCAGGGCTGAAAAGACAGGCCCTTGATGCTCTCTAAGCTTGGCTGATTTCTTACAGGCATTTCTTTACCTAACTAGGTAACATCATCAGGGCTAGAGGTTGATCTCTCCTACATAAGCACAGCATCTGGATTGTGACATGATTTCCCTCCTCCTCTCTGTGAGATTCATTTACTATTTGGATGTGTTTGTGTTCTTGTACCTTAGGCAGATGCCTTGGCATGTGGGATAATCTTACCTGTTGGCTGTCTTCTCCCATTGGACAAACTGTTAGTGCACCCTGTCCCGGAGCTTTTCAAATAGTCACGGGACACACAGGTAACATGAAAAACATGATTTAATGGTCACACACGTTTTCAGAGGATCAGGGAGTTGCTTTAGGTTTTTGGAACTGAAGGAGTTAAGGCTGTCGGCGTTCCAAGTAATGCACCCATTGAAAGCACAACTCTGAGACAGGTAGATTCCCCAAAGGATATGTTTATTAGATACATCATATTGGCACAGATGGTGAAAACCAACTCTGAAAGTTCCCGCAGTTTTCATCATTAATTAAAAGAATATTACTCTCTCCCCCTCCCATGCCATCAGTCACGTTGTCCAATGAATGTGGCTGGTAGGCTTCTCTCCTCCTTCACCAGTCACCTGTTACAATGACAATGGTTCCCAAAGGAAAACTTTTTATTTTAACTGCAAACTGGGCTATCTACTTCCCCCCAATTTCTTTCTCAGGCTTTGTGGCAATTGTGAGGCAGGGCAGGATGGCTTCATCCAGATTCGCTTCAGAGTTGACACAGGGTACTTTTCAAACTGTATTGAACCAACTTCTGTTCTTATATGAAGAATTTTTACTATTTTTCAGCCCCCAAAGCCCAGGACACCAGAGTTGCTCATTCTGGGCCCCAAAACGCTGTAGGTTGAATCCTGTGAGTTGCGTTAAAAAAAGCAAAACGGTAACAGGTCCATGAATTTGCTTGCTTCTTGGCTTGTTTATTTCCTACAAGACTTAACGTGAGTCTTGGTAATTGTCTAGAGTCCACTACCAGTCCATGGCCCATTGCAAACTGGTCCGTGCAAGGGTAGGCAAAAGTGCAAAGCTCCATTTGTGCATGTGCGAGATTAGGTTGTGTTTGTGAAACCATCCTTTCATGTCAGTGGTGGATTGCTACTGGTTTGCCCTAGTTCGGGTGAACTGGTTGCGGCGACAGGAGGCTTCGCCCACCTGCCCTGATATCATCATGGACATCTCTGAACCACTAGCAAAGGTAAGTGAAACTCATTATTGCTTCACACACACCCACACCCACACCCACACACACACAAGCTGCTGCTAGTCCATGGACCCAGAAAAGTTGAGAGATGCTGGTCTGATGAAGATGTACTCATCCATGTGTATAAACCATGATGGTTAGGAGGAATAACTTATTCCAGTTGATTAAGAGCTTACCCTGGAGGGCAGCTGTTGCCTTCATTTCCCAGAAGGACAGCATGAAAAAATACTTTCCCAAAAGAATTTACCAGGGCCATCCTGAAAAAGAGGATAGCACATTACGCGGATCCTTGATTCTTTCTTGCTTAATGTTCTTACAAAATGAACAAAAAGTTCACATATTGCTCACATAATGCATTGCAGAAACTTAGTTAATAATGATACTTTTTTTTTAGTTCGCTCTCGAAGACATTGAGGATAAACCATGACGATTCAGGAAATGATAAAATGTACATGGTGGCATCACCATGCAAACCTGTCCCTGTTATATTTGTGTCTTATGCCACGTAATTTATTGTTTGCCCCTTGTTTATCCTAGCTCCCCTTCGGCACCTCCCATGCATGACATATTAATCCAATCAATGCTGTACTTGCGATCACGGCACAGCTGTGAACCTTCTGTGTGGTTTTGTGTGTATATCTTTGCTTTAGATCTGGCTTCCTATTAAAAAATGTAAAATAAAATAGATTATTTGTAAGACAATAATTTCCTTAACAAAGGAAATGGGAAGTAATGTTAGACTTTTTCATCGCATTACAATCAATATTTGCTTTCATTTGACAATAAAATCAAATCATTTAGATTGTATATCGAAAACTACATTTTCCTCATATTTATACTCCACTACTTAATGTATGGGTTTTTTCTGTTCTTCTTGTTGCAATACAGGGTTTATGTTTCGTAATTGCACCAGGGAAGGCTGGTCAGAAAAATATCCCAAACCATATATTGCTTGTGGATTAAATGTCAAACAACTTAATGCCCCTATAACTGAGTGGGAATCTAAGGTGAGTTCACCTCTTCAGCTATAATATTTCTGCATGTGATAGAAAATCCTTTCATTGTTGTTGTTAGTTGCAAAGTCATGTCCAATCCACTGCAATCCCATGGACAATGTTCCTCCATGCCTTCCCTGTCCTCTACCATCCTCTGGAGTCCATTTAAGCTCATGCTGACTGCTTCAGTGATTCTATCCAGCCACCTTATTCTCTGACGTCCCCTTGTTTTGCCATCAATCTTTCCTAGATTAAGCTCCTTCCTTCTCGTTAGGTGGCCAAAGTATTTGAGTTTCATCTCCAGGATCTGGCCTTCTAAAGAACAGTCAGGGTTGATCTCCTCTGACCGGTTTGATTGCCTTGCAGTCCAAGGGGCTCGCAGGAATCTTCTCCAGCACTATAGTTCAGTGTTTCCCAACCTTGGCAACTTGAAAATATTTGGACTTCAACTCCCAGAATTCCCCAGCCAGCAAATGCTGGCTGGGGAATTCTGGGAGTTGAAGTCCAAATATCTTCAAGTTGCCAAGGTTGGGAAACACTGCTATAGTTCAAAGGCCTCAATTCTTTGGTGCTCAGCCTTTCTTATGGTCCAACATTCACAGCCATACATTGCAACTGTGAAAACCATAGCCTTGACTATAAGCACTTTTGTTGGGAGGTTGATGGCTCTGCTTTTTAGTATGCTGTCTAGATTTGTCATAGCTTTCCTCCCCAGAAGCAAGTGTCTTTGGCTGCAGTCCCTATCTGCAGTGATCTTAGAGCTCAAGAAAATAAAATCTGTCACTACCTCAATTTCTTCCCCATCTATTTGCCAGGAACTGAGAGGGCCAGATACCATGATCTTAGTTTTCTTAATGTTGAGTTTCAAGCCAACTTTTGCACTTCTTCGTCCGCATGAAGAGGTTCTTTAGTTCCTCTACACTTTCTGCCATTAGAGTGGTATCATCTGCATATCTGAGGTTGTGAAAATCCTTTGTGCAAGGTCAAAGGTTGGTCTAATATTTGGCCCTCAAGGAGACCCCTAACCAAATTTAAAAAAGAGGGGGGGGTTAAAAAGTATTTTCTGAATGGGTAAAAGCACATTCATATTTTGCAGGTGGATAAATTAGCTATGAATATGTGAAAATTGGCATGTGCATATACTGAGGTCTGGCCACTGTTTAGCATTTACAGAAATGCAACAGTTAATTTAAGAAGAAATTCCACTTCTGTCTCTATGTCAGTGATATCACTTATAACCATGAATACAAAATTGCTGCTTCAAGGCAACAAATTCAAAGATAGTGTTGCTGTTTCATGATAGTCCCGGCTCTGTTGGAAGGATATCCTTGGCTCTACCAGCTTCCCATCTTCTCATAGTAATAGCACTTAGATTTAGATATCACCACATAGTGCTTTAGGCAGTTTACAGAGCCAGCATTTATTTATTTATTTATTTATTTATTCATTCATTCATTCATTCATTGATTTATTTATTTATTTATTTATTTATTAGATTTGTATGTTGCCCCTCTCCGTAGACTCGGGGCGGCTAACAACAATAAGACAATATAAACAAATCTAATATTTAAGTTAATTTAAAAACCCTAACTTAATAAACCAATCATACGTACAGACATACCATGCATACATTTTTTGTAAGCCTAAGGGGAGGAGAATATCTCAGTTCCCCCATGCCTGACGACAGAGGTGGGTTTTAAGGAGCTTACGAAAGTCAAGGAGGGTGGGGGCAACTCTGATCTCTAGGGGGAGTTGGTTCCAGGGGGTCAGAGAAGGCTCTTCCCCTGGGTCCCACCAAACGGCATTATTTAGTCGACAGAACCCGGAGAAGGCCAATTCTGTGGGACCTAAATGGTCACTGGGATTCGTGCAGCAGAAGGCGGTCCCGGACATATACTGGTCCGATGCCATGAAGGGCTTCATAGGTCATAACCAACACTTTGAAGCATATTGGCCACAACAACCTGAGGTCTTCATTTTTCCAACCTCGAAAGGATGGAAGGCTGAGTCAACCTTGAACCTCATCAGGATCGAACTCGCAGGCTGTGGGCAGAGTTTGCCTGCAATACAGTGATCTCTCGGTTAGCGCGGGGGTTACGTTCCAAGACCTCCCGCGCTAACCGATTTCCGCGTTATACTGGATGCGGAAGTAAAAACCACCATCTGCGCATGTGTGCCATTTTTTTCATGGCCGCACATGCGCAGATGGTGGAGTTTGCGTGTGGGCGGCGGGGAAGACCAAGGGAAGATTCCTTCAACCGCCCAACAGCTGATCTGCTCCGCAGCGCGGAAGCAGCGAGGAGCCGAAGATGGGGTAAAGGCAAAGGGGAAACCCCATCTTCGGCTCCTCGCTGCTGCCGCGCTGCGGAGCGGATCAGGTGTTGGGCGGCTGAAGGAACCTTCCCTTGGTCTTCCTGCCGCCCAGGCAAAGGGGAAACTCCAAGATCGCTTGCCGCTTGCCGCTTTGCAGCTTGGAGCCTTGCTTCGCCTCCTTCGCTGCAATAGGCAAGCGGCAAGCGATCTTGAGAAAGAGAGAGAAAGGAGGGCGACTTGCCAATCCACGCCCCCCTGGATGAACAGCCTCGCATGGCCCCAGCGCCGGGCTCCGCTGTTGCCTCCGCCCCCATTCGGCTCTGCAGCTGAGAGGCCTTCCCGGCAGAGCCCTCCCCAACAGCTCCCGCTGCCAGCGCAAAAAAGAAAAGAAAAAGAAATCCCCAAAAGAGGCAGGCACAAAGCGGGGGCACAAGGGGAGCTGCCCGGCAGAGGTTGCTTTTTTTCTTCTCGTGGGCAAGTGGAGGGGGGGAGAGAGAAGGGAGGAAGAGAGTGTGAGAGAGGAAGAAAGAGAGAGAGAAATGATAGAAAAAAGGGGAGAAAAAAGAGAAATGAGAAAATGATTGAAGCATAGTGACAGGAAAGAAAGAGAAAGAGACAGAGAAGTGACTCTTGGTGATGACGTATGACGTCATCGGGTGGGAAAAACCGTGGTATAGCAAAAAAACCGTGGAGTATTTTTTAATTAATATTTTTTGAAAAACCGCGTTGCAGCGTTTCGCACTAATCGAGACCGTGCTAATCGAGGGATCACTGTAGTACATTCTGACCAATGTGCCACCAAGGCTCATAAAGATCTGAGATCCCAGGACCATATTCTTATGATTGGAAGAACTCCAAATGCAGAATTATTATCACATCGGCATTGAGAATGGTGAAGGCCACAAGGATTGTCAGAATGGTAAACACAGACTCTTTAAACGGCATGGACCTGAAGAAGGAAGGAGGATGTAGGCAGTCAGTGATTGGCTTTCAAGTGATCGCTAATTAGCTGACAGTTTTTTCTGCTCAGCTATTGGACAAAAGAGCAAGCAGTAATCGATGGGAGACTCGCTGTGAACTCTATACTGCCCTTGTACCTAATATTCTGCATAAGTCTGAAAATAGTTTAAAGCCATCTCATTCAGTAAGTGCATTTTAAACTGGATTCAGAAGGATTGGTAGATCAGACAAACTACTTGTCTGGAAGTGTCCTATATCTCTGAAATATATATTTTTTGCTGTTACAATTGCACTCATTTGACTGATAGAACTGGATTTTGACTTGGCGGACTGAAAGACTAGGTTCAGTAATGGGCTCCTACGGGTATGATCAGAACTGGTAGAAAAATTTTGGTCAGGTACGCAGAACCGGTAGAAAAATTTTGATTTTTTTTTCTCTTTTAGAAGAGCTGTGTGTGCATATGTGTACATATACTTTATATAATAGATAATATATATTTTGTGTGTAATATGTACATATACATATGGCATATATACATAGAATTAAATAGTATATTTTGGATGTTCAGTAATAGTAAATACCCTGTTTCCCCTAAAATAAGTCACCCCCGAAAGTAAGATTTAGGAGACATTTCGTTTTGCAGCATTCCAAAACACAACATATATAACATATACAGTGATCCCTCGATTATCGCGAGGGTTCCGTTCCAAGACCCCTCGCGATAATCGATTTTTCGCGATGTAGGGTTGCGGAAGTAAAAACACTATCTGCGCATGCGCGCCCTTTTTTTATGGCCGCGCATGCGCAGATGGTGGAGTTTGCGTGGGTGGCGGGGAAGACCCAGGGAAGGTTCCTTCCGCCGCCCAGCAGCTGATCTGCTCGGTAGCGCAGCAGCAGCGAGCTGACGAAGATTGGGGTTTCCCCGCCACCCACGCAAAGGGGAAACCCCGATTCGGCTCCTCGCTGCTACCGCGCTGCCGAGCAGATCAGCTGCTGGGCAGCCGCAGCAGCAGCGAGCAGACGAAGATCGGGGTTTCCCTGCCGCCCACGCAAAGGGGAAACCCCGATTCGGCTCCTCGTTGCTACCGCGCTGCCGAGCAGATCAGCTGCTGGGCGGCCGAAGGCACCTTCCCTGGGTCTTCCTCGCTGATGCCCCCACTCGCCCGCCTGCCCGCCGCCCGCCGCCCGCCGCCCGCCAGCAAGAGGGGGAGAGATAGAGAAAGAGAGAGAAGGAAAGAAAGAGATGAGAGAGGGAGGAAGAGAGTGTGAAAGAGGAAGAAGCAAGATAGAGAAAGAGAGAGAGAAAGAAAGATGAGGAAGGAAGAGAGTGACGTCATCGGGTGGGAAAAATCGCGATATAGCGTTTCGCGAAGAACGAGATCGCGAAAATCGAGGGATCACTGTATTTGAAGAAAGTATAATTGTTGTACATGGAAATAATGGTATGGTAGTAGTAAGAAATTCTTGATAGGATTCAGTTTGTCTGGTTATGCTGGTTTGTGATGACAACTACTGTACAGTATATAATAAATGTTCTTTTTTTTTTGCTCAGCAATAAATTCACTTCATTGAAATTCTTCTTCATTGAAAAAAATAAGACATCCCCTGAAAATAAGATGTAGCACATCTTTGGGAGCAAAAATTAATATAAGACGCTGTCTTATTTTCTGGGAAACAGGGTAGATAGGGAAATTGTATCTCTTTAAGGTGAGGAGAGGCCAGGCACCCTAACCCTAACCCAAACCCTTGACGTGAGTGACATCAAGTTGGCCACCTTTAAGCCAATCACATGACCTTTAAGCCACCCCCCCCCCCGGTCGCATGATTGCCAAGCCACTCCTACCTTGTCACATGGCCAGCAAGCCACACCCACAAAATAAGCCACGTCCACATTATGATAGTAAAAAAATTTGCAGCCCTTCACTGACTGGGTTCAATGAAACAGGGTGCCAATCTGACTGATTCAGGTCAAAAACCACCAATTTAAGAACTCATGGGGCAGCCATGTATCTGTGCTATGGACAAACTTTGAAGGGTCAAAGAATTCAACTTTCCTAAACCTACATGTTTGAAACATGGATGTGTAAATGGATAAGTAGGTCACACATAAAGAGCAGGAATCCATATTCTCTTTTTTGTCTGATTAGTGAATTATGCCCTTTGAAGGAGGAATTGGATCAAGCCTTTGTTTTTGACACTCTACTTAATTACAGAATAGATTACTACAGCAGCTTCCACAAGGGGCTGTCCTGGCAGATTGCCTGAAAATTTAAGTTACTTGAGTATGCTGCCAACAGATTTCAATCAGAAGGTGCAATATACAAACAGTGGGATGTCGTCATCGTTTGTTTCTTTGCCCTCTTTTAAGCAGGCCCGAGAGAGTTTTATTTTTCCAGTCATTTAATGGGCTCTTTTACTCTCAGCGGCTGTGCTTCATGAGGCTGCTTTTATTTTGCATTTTAGTTCCTTTGTAATTGTTGCGGCCAGGCACTACTCATTTTATATTCTATTGAAATAGACATAGAGAGGTGGGATATAAAATCCAAGGAACAAAGACGTTTTATTATCATTACAGAAAATGTATTTTTTGGAGGGCTGCTTTTATCTTTAGTCTATAAGTGCTTATTCCTTCTGCTTGGTTACTTGGATTAAGAGACAATAGAGCTGCTGCATGTAAGGAAAATAATTGTAAATAGCAACACCTAGTGATCCAATTTAGTACTGCCCAATTCAACATGCCCTTTCAAAAATGTTGGAATGGCAGAATCATATCTCTGTCGTTGCGTTAAGTGACTTAGGTGTTGCCTTTGAGGGTCATGTGAACAAGGCAACTCAACATGTCTCAGAACATTGTTTGTTATTGCAGTCATGTAAGTAGTCATGAAGATCACCCATGTTGCTAGACCATGATCAGCCATGGTCTGTCAAAAAAAGGTATAGTGACTGAGCTTATCCATCTCTAAATTGTAAACCTTGGCTTACCAATCATAATGGCTATGTTCACACATTAAACTGAGTTCCAAATAAATCACATTCTGGTCTAGTGTAATAGGTATATCCCACTTCTGATTTAAATATGCTAAAAAGAATTACCGTATTTTCTGGAGTATAAGACACACTGGAGTATAAGATGCACCTTAGCTTTTGGGGAGGAAAATAGGGAAAAGAATCTGCTTTCCTGATACTCATCTGCCTAGCGTCCTTAGCCAGCACATTATTTTATCCCCTGGTTAGGGCTTTAAAAAAACTTTATTCAAAGAGAGTAACAAAGAAAGGGTTTGCAAGCCAGTAAGAGCTGGGAACATCATTGGCACATGGAAAGAAACATTCTGAGCCAGTAGAGCAATGGAAAAAACCCTGCAAAGACTTAGGGCTTGGAAAACATTCTTCGCAGAGAATAACAATGAAAGAGCTTGCAAGGTAAGAGCTGGGAAGATGGTTAGCAACTAGTTAGGGCTGCAAAAAGCTATATTCAGAGTATAAGACGCACCCTATTTATTAGCCTCTTTTAGGGAGGAAAAAGGTGCGTCTTATGCTCCCAAAAATGGTACACACCTCATTTGTTTTGTCCCTTCCATGTTTTCAATCAAGCTGAATTCTGCCAGAGAAATAACTGGGATTTGCAGAGAAAGTCGCTTGCTTCAATTCATGGTGGTGCTAAGTTTATTGCAAATAATATACATTACCATGATTGTTTTTAAAGTAACATTGAAGGGCTTTTTGTATGAACAAAACTCCTACCTGAAAAAAAAAATCCTTGGATGTCTTCTTACAGGTATCTTATCTAATGAAATTGGAGACAGTGTATACTGTTGGAAGCAGCATCTCCCTCATAGCTTTGGCAGCAGCCTTGGGCATTTTAGCTTCTTTTCGGTGAGGAAGAATTCTCCATATATTTCTTCCCTTTCCTTATTTTATCTTGTAATGACCCTCATGACTATGTCTCTGTATATAAAATGATGTGAAGCATTGAGATACTTTGAATCCTGTTCCATTTATTGGTGGGGTTGGGAGTGGAGAAATTATGAGAATCACAGATGTAAGAATACTTTTCCATGATATGTTAAGAATGTGCCACTATAATGCTTCATCTGTTTTTACTTGATCATATAATATTGCATTTAATTTGTTAAGTGTATTTTGTATTTTTATTCCCCCTGTGCAAGAAATTAACATATTTGACAGTATTATTATTATGAGACCAATACTAATGTGATGAATACTATTGTAAATATTATGATTATTATCTTTCAAATTATTTGTACTCAGACAACACACTGTTAATTAATTAGTTAATTAATTGATACATTGAATTTTTAAATATGTAATATCACTTTTTAAAACTGGGGGGAGAGGCTTGAGATTCAAAGAGTACTTGGCTGTGAGACTAAAAGAAAACTCCAGAGATTTAAGGCTTAATTGGGTTTTTTTTAAAAAATATATTTTTATTGATTTTTTAAAATTTTTACAAAAAGAAAAAACATAAATTCAAAAACATAAATGTGTGTACCATCACCAAACAAAATAATATGTCCCTCCACCAGTGAAGATTCAATTCTATATCTTTCATTTACCTCAGCTCCGGGTTACATTGCTCATTCTTTATAGAGTGATTGAATTTTATTTTTTACATTTGCATCGCTTACTAATATTAATATAGGATTTTTAACCTTTTCCCACCGCCTCATTGTTGCTGCCAATTTCTCTTCATTATAATTATGTAATCTAATTTCCATAATTTCATAGTGAATGTGATCCACCATGTACCTACACCAATTTTTTATCGTCCATTTGTTAGCATCTTTTCACCCAAGCACTATAGTTGCTTGGGCACTTTCTATTGCTGCAATTTTAATTTTTAAGGCTTAATTGGGAAAATGATTTTTTTAAAAAATCCTGAAAGTAGGCAGAGGCAAACCACTTCAACAGGAAACCTATATGTATGTGTCTGTGAACTCACCCAAGTTGAGCTGAACTCATTTGAGTTTTTCCCCTCACAAATAAGCCATATGGTAAATCCATAAAAAAAATTTTTTGTTTAATTCAATAGATTTATATGGCTGCCCTACTTGCACACAGTGTCTTTAGGAGGCGGCCAGCATTGAAAATCAACATTTTTAAATTTAATCAGCATATTGATTGAATGTTTAATCAACATTAAATATTAAGCTGGAGTGGCAATGTGCTGGTCTTTGTATATAATTGGGTTCTCCCTTACATGTAGTCCCTAGTGCCATTAGTGAATCTGTTCAGGCAAGAAGACTTGGACAAATGCCTGGCTGAGATCTTGAAAAGCCTGCTGCAGATTAAAGCAAATGATTCCAAGCAGTATAAACAATAATAATTTCTTTTCCCTAAATCTTCATGCGGCTGATGAGAATACCTATTTTGAATCCTGCATAATGCCTTGTTTTCCTGCTTTTGAATAGGAGACTCCACTGTACAAGGAATTACATCCACATGCAGCTTTTTGCTTCTTTCATCCTAAGGGTGACTGCAAACTTTATCAAGGATCCTATATTGTCAGAGGACACGGATGATGCTGTCTACTGTGAATTACACACAGTAAGGAAGTAGAAATGTACAGTCGCCCTGTTCATTAAAGCATCAAAAAAGCTACTTGAGAATGGAAATGGAGAAAAAAATAAATCCCTTTTTATCCCTTAGAGAAAGTTATTGCCACATTTGCTTATTCTTGTACTTTTCTCTTGCTTAAACAAGTTGTCGTTTGAGAAGTTGTTAGTGTTTAAAATGGCACAAGTTGTGTTTAATTTGCCTTTGATTTTGTGACATTAATAACTTGATCAAAATGATCAGCATAGATTAGTCATATAAATTCAGAAGAGGAACCTAGGGCAAACATATTTGAATACAATTTTGGTTAATTCCTATCCTGTTCCCCCCAAAATAAGACATCCCCAGATAACAAGCCCAATCGGGCTTTCGGGTGCATGGCAATAAGGCCAAGCTCTTATTTCAATATAAGACAGAGCCTTATTTTGGGGAAAACACATGATGGTAGTTAATATCAGACTCAAGAAAGTGACATATGTCATCTAGAAAAGCTAAGGTAGCAAGAGTAATAGCACTTGCTCATGGTACTGTCCCCTGCAGGAGATACAATATTTGCAGAAATTACTTTTATAATCTTGATTAAAAAAAACTGAAGCAGAAGCAATTTTACTACTCAAAGGATTCGGGGATTGATACCTGATGAAAATGCTACCCTAGCCCATAGCCAGTGGAAAAATAAAAATCCCATGTTAAGGGCTCTTAGGAAATGAACTGAAAAGTTTACAGTAAAATATTCCATCCAGTATGATGACATATGTAACACTCTGCTGGTGATTTTCGTATTTCAGCAGATTTATGTTATACTTTTATGCTTCTGCTAGGATAACAGAATGCTAGTGCAGACGGTCTGATCTAGCATGGTTATTCTAAGGCAGAGGCTTCTAAACATGGCAACTTTAAGACTTGTAGACTTCAATTCTCAGAATTCTGGGAGTTGAAGTCCACAAGTCTTAAGGTTGCCAAGTTTGAAGACCTCTGTTCTAAGGTATTGAGATTGAGGAACGGATCGACCACCGATGAATAAATTGCAATGGGACAAAGGTTCTCTGGAAAGGATATTAAACGAAAATTAATAAAACATACCTTATTTATAATATTTCTTGTTTCCTCTTCAGGGCAGATGCAAGATGATCATAGCCTTTGTTAACTTCTGCATCATGGCAAACTATAGTTGGCTTCTTGTAGAAGGGCTTTATCTCCACAGCCTGCTGGCCATTTCTTTCTTCTCCGACAGAAAGTTCTTTTGGTGGTTTGTGGCTCTGGGATGGGGTAAGCATCTACACAATTACCAGACAAGCACGTTGTCTGGGGATGTTCAGTGACCTATTGCAGAGCCTCAACTTACTCTTCTTGCCACTTTGTGGCAATGGTCTCTTAGTTTCCCTCTCCACTGTATTGCTTTTAGATCACTTTTTTTCCTTTCTGTTTTGTTCCCTTTCTTCACTTTTTTGCTCATTTATGTCCTGGACTTCCCCCCCCCCATCCTCTTCCATCTCTTTTTCTGTGCTGGGGGGTGGACGAGAAATGAGATTTATGCCACTGACATAACTGAATATGAACCTGCAAAAATGTATACACTATTCTCTCCAAATATGAGGCTGTAGATGGTAGCCCTTCACTGGTTAGAACCCACCCCTGATAAGGACATTTCGAAAGATTATGTACAGTATTTCTGTGCACTTCAACTTTTTGTTAGATGTGTTAGGTCCATCCTTCTTTTATATTTTTTTCCTTTTCATAAGGTTATTAGACTTTGTTATTATTATTCAAAATGTTCAGCTCACCTAATCTAGCTTTTCTTCTATATTATGAGTAGGCACTAACCACCAAATTGTTTTCTCTGTTGCAGGTGCTCCAAAGTTATTTGTAATTGCATGGGTCATAGCCAGACTATTGCATGAAAATGCTGGGTAAGCACATTTCCCAAACTCGGCAGTCTGTTTGCAAATCATGCTAAGACACGATTGGTTCCAACTGTGATTTACCGAATAAAGCAGAATACTAAATTATCACAAGTGTGCAAAATGTGGCATCACAAAATGTTTTAATCCTGAAACTACTCTAAATATTCTGGAAGTGACCTATCCTCACAATAATACCATTTTGAATTTGTCCAGAGCAGCTTCTGTATCACTTCTGGAATACTTGAAACCATCTATTTTGTGATATCTAGAATTGGTTTTGGGGTTTGAATGTTTTGCAGTGGAACTCTTTTAAAGTTATAAAATGGCAGAGTTCATGTTGGTTTGACAAAACAAAACAAATCACATATTATGACTTAGTATAAACACAGCAAATTATGTATTCATATTCCTCATCACTCCGCATAATGAATCGTAAATGGTTTAAAATCAGGTTGGTGTTTTTGTGAAGTGCTCAGAAATTCTGAGAAAAGAAAGAAATTATGCAATTGGATTAGAGAAATGAGGCCTTAATAAAAAACCAGCTACTTATATTCCATTTCCTGAGTATCAAATCTCTTTTTATCTGATGGGTTCTGAGCATGGCAGTCTGATTATTGTGGAAACAAACAAAAGCGTTTTGTGAGATAGAGGAGAAGCATAGGCTTTGCACAGATATGCCAAACTGTCCTTTTAAAAAACCTTTTGTAGAAAAGAGTGGCAATTTTGTTGAAATGTAGTGGGAATATATAGACAGACAGACAGGAAGGTAAATAGATGATAGATAGATAGATAGATAGATAGATAGATAGATAGATAGATAGATAGATTTTATTTATTTATTTATTTATTTATTTATTTATTTATTTATTTATTTATTTATTTATTTATTTATTTATTTATTTATTTATTTATTTATTTATTTATTTATTTATTTATTTATTTATTTATTTATTTATTTATTTATTTATTTATTTATTTATTTATTTGATTTGTATGCCGTCCCTCTCCGAAGATAGATAAATAGATAGATAGATAGATAGATAGATAGAGATAGGTAGGGAGGGAGGGAAGGGAAGGGAAGGGAAGGGAAGGGAGAAGAGAAGAGAAGAGAAGAAGAGAGGAGAAGTGATAGAAAGAAGTGGGATCTTTAATGTTCCACGATTGCACAGAACAACTGCATAATTATCGGCATATTTTTACAGTGACTGTACTGGCACATTTACTTCTCAACTCTCCACTGTTTTATTTTTTATTTGATGTTTTCTTGGAGTCTGCGGAGTCTGCGGAGAGGGGCGGCATACAAATCTAAATAAACATAAACTAAATAAACAAACATAGTTTATTTCTGGAAAATAGCTCTGAAGGATAGATAGATAGATAGATAGATAGATAGATAGATAGGGAGGGAGGGAAGGGAGAAGAGAAGAAAAGAAGAGAGGAGAAGTGATAGAAAGAAGTGGGATCCTTAATGTTCCATGATTGCACAGAACAACTGCACAATTATGAAATGTATATGCAATGTATATGCAACTTACAACAAGTCTACAACATTAGTCTAAATCCTCAGAATTCTCATTTAAGAATTTATCTTCTACAAAAACACTGCTCCTGTGCCTAATGCAGCCCGCCACACAATACATAATGCTCCAGTTAATCTGGTTTCAAAGCATTTTCATATCTGTTGAATAGATACCACAGGGAGATATCTTTTCTGCTTCTAGCTGCTTGTCCTGGAACTCACTTTTATTAATGAAGTAAATAACAAGGTTATTTTAATGATAGTGCTCCTCTCTTCCGTTCGGATGAATCTAGCTACCCAGGAACAAGCAATGTGCAGTGAAACATAGACTACACAATTGGCTCCATTTGGAGGGCTAAACAGATTCAACATCATTTAGCACTTCATCAGGTGCCGAGATCCCGTCTTGTTGCCAAACAAATCACGCCAGATTTGGGGAAGCAATACATCAAACAATAGCATGGCACATATTTTGGACTGACAACATGCAGCACAATTTGGCAACACACTCAATATGGTCTATTTAGCTATTGGGGCTAGCAGGAGGCCTCAGCTGAATCAACAGACTATACAGAGTTCATTATAGTAACTATTCTTTGAGAACATGACATTTTCAGGAGCTTTTTGCAGCTTTTTGAGTCTTCGGAGAGGGGCGGCATATAAATCCAGATAGATAGATAGATAGATAGATAGATAGATAGATAGATAGATAGATACATAGATAGATACATAGATAGATAGTGTTCTGCCGGCGTGTTTCAACCACCCGTAATTACAGGGTAATTAGTCTAGGAAGACACACACCACACGATAAAAGGAAAACCCAAAAGTTTTTATAAACAGAAAAACAGAAACAGCTCCCTTTTTAAATGTCAAAGGGGTTTTCTGGTATACACAAGGCACAGGTTAAATGCAGTCCAATTGCTCATCCAATAACTGGGAAATTGAGTCCATTTCTAAAGTCCAGAGAGTCCATACACACAATCCTGAACAGCAAGAACCACAATCTTGACGAAACAATGAATCAGATAAACTGCCATGAGGCTAAAACACCAGGCTGCACGTTTATCTGTAGCACTAATTACAGCAGCCCCACCCAACCACAGGTGGCCTCATTTTCTCTTGTAATAATCCTTCAGTTGTTGTCTCCTATACATCACTCTACGCATGCATGGATGTGTCATTAATTCTTGTTCAGAATCCAGCGATGATACAGATGACTGATCTCCTCCTGGACTGTCTGCCAAACTCCCCTCTTCCCTGTCACTCACGCTTCCTTGGTCAGAGGAGACTTCGTTGGCAGATTCTACTGGGAGCAAAACAGGCCTGCGGCATGTGGATGTCTCCCCCACATCCACCTCCACATTCCTTGGGGCAGGAGCTGGGCCAGAGCTAACCACGACAGATAGATAGATAGATAGATAGATAGATAGATAGATAGATAGACAGACAGACAGACAGACAGAAAGACAGACAGACAGACAGACAGACAGACAGACAGACAATCACAGGTGTAGCGGTTATTATTTGTGTTTCTTGGAATGATAGAATAAAAATATAGATTTTTTTAAAAAACCAAGCTATTTTATTCTCTTTTAGCAAAAATGGCAGTTAAATCCCTTAAAACATGATTTATACATTTACTTTGTACCTTTGAGTCAGGCTACAGACTCAGATTGATTGCTTGGACAAGTCCCTACAATTTTGTTTGGCAATGTTTTTCAGAAGTGATTTTGCCTCCTCCCTAGGACTGTGAGAGAGGGACTGGCCCAGGTTTACCCAGCTGGCTTTCTGCTTAAAAAGTTTGAGACAAAACCTCATTGTCTTCCACCAGATACCTTAACTCAGAGGTCTTCAAACTTAGCAACTTGTGGACTTCAACTCCCAGAACTTTAAGACTTGTGGACTTCAACTCCTAGAATTCTCCATACCTGGCTGGAGAATTCTGGGAGTTGAAGTCCACAAATCTTAAAGTTGCCAAGTTTAAAGACCTCTGCTTAACTACTACACTAAACTGGTTCTTAAAATATGATCAGTGTGCTGCAATGCATACCATTAAGTTTTCTGATTTGTAGAAATCTTCCATCCGATGGGGCGAGATTTTGCAATGCTCAGAGTCAAAGGAGACTGCATTCCAGAAATTGGGAAATGAATTAGAACGTAGCAAATGAAATAAAAGAAGTTGCATTTTGGCAAGTCCCTTTTTTCCCCTCAAGAACCATTTTAGCTTAAGTTTTTACCATCAAATCAGGACAGGTAATTTATCTTTTTAGGGCTTCCGAAAATTTGGAAAACAATCTCATGGGAGAAAGTGATATAGGTTCTTGGGCAGAGAAGAAGGTATATGTAAATAATTTTTCTCTGTTTTCACAACAGTCCCATAAAGTACAATAAAGGAGAAGTGCCATCATGCTGAAAAATAGATACGAATAAACTATTTTCTGCAGAAATCCAATTATCCAAAATAGTATGTGAGAGAGTATGTGAATTGGTTTCATTGATAAGTACTGTACTTTGCTTGATGGTAAAATTCTGCCATTGGTATTTGGTTACTTTGACCATCCAGAAAATATATTCTAGTGTCACAATCATCAAGGGAATAACTACAGGTTGGTCTCAATTAATACTGATCATGAATAACAGAAAATGATTGCATTATTCGAATTTATACTATTCAAAGTGATATTTCTATGGAAAACAGGGTAATTGCTTTCAGCTTAAACCTTGCCAAAATAGGGTAACAAATTTTAACAAGGTTACTAAATATCATTCCTATCTATGTTCTAGATCAATAATCCTCTTAAATATTTAAAATAAATAAATCAAGTGGACAAAAGCTAAGCTAGCGCCTAAGCCCATATCCAAAGCTATCTCCTATATTCTGTTCTGGTTTTCCAAAACGAGCCCCTTCTTTTATTGAACTTTCCCCAAAAAGAACATCTCCTTTTTGTGTGTGTGCGTGTGTACACAACAAATAGCATCAAAACCACCAATGGCAACGGTGTGGCCATCAGCCATACATTAACTGAATTTTGACTTTCATTAAATGCAACCTGGTATCCATTTCTAATTTGCATTAAAATTGAATATTGCACTATTTGAATTCACACTAATTGTGAACTGCCTGTATGTGTGCCTGTGTGAATCAGCCTTTAGATCTGCCAAACAACAGAAAAGTTAAAAGCTTGGTTAGTATAAGGACTCCTTGTCATACAAACTTTTCGAGATACAAACCCGGGGTTTAAGATTTTTTTGCCTCTTCTTCCAAAATATTTTCACCTTACAAACCCAAGCCGCTGCCACTGGGATGCCCCACCTCCGGACTTTTGTTGCCAGCGAAGCGCCCGTTTTTGCACTGCTGGGATTGCCCTGAGGCTCCCCTCCATGGGAAACCCCACCTCCGGACTTTTCCATTGATTCCTATGGGAAACATTGTTTCGTCTTATAAACTTTTCACCTTACAAACCTTGTCCCGGAACCAATTAAATTCGTAAGACGAGGTATCACTGCATTTCTTTCAGAATAAAGTTTTCTAGGATGTTCATCTACTGGTTTTTCTAAATGAGAACGTTTTATTCATTCGACAATTGCAGGTTTGTTTGTTGTTCTTACAGGTGCTGGGATATGCATCTTACATATGCCCTGTGGCTCATTCAAGGCCCGGTGGTGGCTTCTATTGCAGTAAGTCTACTTCACAGCTAATTTCCCAGATAAACTCTTTGTCTATTTCTCCACCACCAAGTGATAGCGATGTAGGTTGTGGTGCTGAGATTATTAGTGTTATCTAGGATAAATCTTATATGCTCAACAATGGCTGGGTGATCTTAGAAGATGTAATTTAATTTAATTTAATGTATTCGACTTCTTTGCCTCCTAATCCCGTAGGACTCCAGACGGCTTACAACAATAAAAAACAATACAATAGTACAATAATAAAAAGAAGTTGAACAACAATAGTAAATAAAACCCCATGACCCTAACAACCCACTTTTTAAAAAACCCAAATCAATCTAACAACATACATACCAAAGAAACATAATTTGGGCACATCTGATGTTAACTTCACGGCCCCCAGGCCTGTCGACAAAGCCAGGTTTTAACAGCTTTTTGAAAAGCCAGTAGAATGGGAGCGATGCAAACATTGGAGGGGAATTGGTTCTGTAGAGCCGGGGTAGCAACAGAAAAGGCCCTCCCCTGCGGTCCCACAAACCTATATTGTTTAGTCGATAGGACCTGGAGGAGGCCGATTCTGTGCAATCTAATAGGCCTCTGGGAGGTATGTGGCAGGTAATAAAATGCCGGTGGAGGAACGGGGTGGGCGTAATGCAGAACTACCTCCCTCTCACTTGGGTTTCCTTGTCTTGTAGGTCAATTTCATTCTATTTGTTAATATTGTAAGGATTCTGATGAACAAACTGCGATGGCCCGATGGAAGAGGCAAGGACTCCAGTCAATACAAGTAAGGAGGCTTCTTTAACCAGCCACACAAATAAAACATAACAGCAAACAAAATAACCAGGGGGTTAAGATTTTCTTTGTTTGTATGTCATGGATCTGTCTAGAACAGGGGTAGGCAAAGTTGGCTCTTCTATGACATGTGGACTTCAATTCTCAAAATTCCTGAGCTAGCATGATTGGCTCAGGAATTCTGGGTGTTGAAGTTCACAAGTCATAGAAGAGCCAACTTTGCCATCCCTGGTCTAGATAGCTGCCTCAAGGATAATTGTCCCATTACATCTATGTTTCTATTTAAGGCACCTGTTTTTATGCTGAACAAATGACAGCTAACCAATGAGAGCTTGTTGACAAGGCTTCCAACCAATGAACGTTTAACCTGATCAACTCACTGTTGCCCTCTACAGGTGCCTGGACATTACACTCACTTCAGTAGAGGATTTCACTTACCTTCACTACCGATTTGAAACTGTGAACACACACGCGCCTGTGCTTGCTTCGCTTGCACACAGTACATCTGCACATGTGCAGATTCTCTGTGATGACATCCGGGTGGGTGGACATTAGCCTCCCACCGCCACCGGTATCGGTTCGCCCAAACTGGGGCGAACCGGTAGTAACCCAGCACTGGCTCACTTATGTTATTAGCAGGAGAGAATAGAACAGGATGCAGAGATTCAGCTATGTAACAAAGAACCTCAACTCTTGCTAGGAGGTTAAAACGGCCCCGGGCCATTGTAATCGGCAAGATCCGGCCATGGAATGATATGTATGGGTTTAATTGTTTTAATGCTTAAGATGCTTATCTTCCCCTAACCCCCAACACTTTACCCTTAGACTATCTACGGTTGGCCTCACCAAGTTCCTAAGAGGTCAGTAAGGGGCGTACATAAGTGCACCAGAGTGCCTACCGTCCCCTGTCCTATTGTCTCTCCTATATCTCCTATATCTTCTCTTCTATACCTATATCTTTTCCTGCTATTCTCTCATAGTTATATTTCACTCCTTTATTTTCTCCTCTATTCCCCCTTTAATACATTCTACTGATTATATCCTCTATAACCCTCACTGTGTATTATTGTGTATTGGACAAAACAAACAAACAAATAAATAAATAAAATAAAATATGTTTTTAATATTTTATTCTGTTGTTAACCTGCCCAGAGTCCTTTGGGCAATAAATAAATTAAATAATTAAATTGATTGATTGATTTGTTTGTTTGTTTATTTATTTATTTAATTGGATTTGTATGCCGCCTCTCTCCGAGGACTCGGGGCGGCACACAACATATACAAAGAGACAATAGTAAAATCAATCCAATTAATATACATAAAAACAATCCTTAAAAATTTAATTTTAAAAGCTTCCATTAACATTCATTCAACAATCGTACTAAAATGGTAGTAGGTAGGTAGGTAGGTAGATAGCTAGCTAGCTAGCTAGCTAGCTAGATAGATAGATAGATAGATAGATAGATAGATAGATAGATAGATAAAAGTTAAGTATGCATAATAAAACTGTAGGAGAGGATGAAGCCATCCTGTCAACTTCTTTGGGGGAAACAGGAAAAGGAGTTATTCAAGGGAAGACAAGGTTTCCATAACTTCTAAGTGGCAATGTAACACTTTGAGATGACTCTGGCTGTCATAGACCTATCTGTATCTGAAAGCCAATATTAAACTGGCCCTATCATCATCATCATCATCATCATCATCATCATCATCATCATCATCATCCTCTCTTTTCTTGCTCTTAGGAGGCTTGCTAAATCAACACTGGTGCTCATCCCTCTCTTTGGAATCCATTATATTATTTTCGCTTTTTTCCCTTTTGATACCACAAACGGCACCATGGAAGTTCAAGCTCTATTTGAAAAAGCCTTAGGATCTTTCCAGGTAAGAGGGGTATAGTTCTTCTGATGAAAAATTTCTTAGATGCTTAAATGAGGGTCTCAGAGAATGCATGTCAGCACAAAAGCCGGTAACTTTTAAATGTGTTAGGGTTACAACTTCTAGAATTGCATATGTCACGGGAGAGGGAGGGGAGGAGACTGGCCTACCATGTTTACAAGTTCACACTCAAGTTAGTACTGGTAGAGCTCCTATCTTCTGCATCAAAGTATTTCATGCAGGTTTTGTTTCAAAACTCCTTATGTGTTTACCAGCATAACTGGTAAAAGGCATTTTGTAAATAGAATGTGTAGGATGTGGCAACTCACCAGAAGGTTCAGCCTAAAGCAGTGATGGCAAACCTTTTTTCCATGGGTGCTGAAAGTATGTGCACATGAACTATCGTGCATGTGCAAGGGCCCACACCCATAATTCGATGCCTGGGGAGGGTGAAAATGGCTTCCCCCTCCCCTTGGAGGCCCTCTGGAGGCCAGAAATGGCCCATTTTTCAACTTCTGCTGGGCCCGGTAGGCCTGTTTCCCAACTTCTACTGGGTCGTTAGGGCTGGTTTTTGCCCTCCCCAGGCTCTAGAGGTTTCCTTGGAGCCTGGAGAAGGCAAAAATGCTCTCCTCCATTCTCCCAGAGGCCATCTGTAAGCCAAAAACACCTTCCCATACTGTGAGCCGAAAATCAATTGGCTACCATGCACATGCACGTTGGAGCTGAGCTAGGGCAATGGCTTGTGTGCTAGCAGATATGGTTCTGTGTGTCACCTGTGGCACCAGTGCCATAAGTCAGTGTTTCCCAACCTTGGCAACTTGAAGATATTTGGACTTCAATTCCCAGAATTCCCCAGCCAGCATTTGCTGGCTGGGGAATTCTGGGAGTTGAAGTCCAAATATCTTCAAGTTGCCAAGGTTGGGAAACACTGCCATAGGTTCACCATCACTGGCCTAAAGTGACCATTCCATCCTTAGACTTGGTCTTTGGAACCATCGAACCTGCAAAGTACGTCCATCACATTTCAGTGTGATTTAAAAAAAAAGAAAGAATGACATTCCAGCTTTCTGGAATGGCAGTCTGCCACTTGCTATTGTGTATTTCATAGCGAATAATTTGCTTATTTTGTTTCAGGGTTTGGCTGTGGCTGTGCTTTACTGTTTTCTTAATGGAGAGGTGAGCTTCCCATGCACTGCGATTTAGTCATGAATCCTGCTGGATAAGATCAAACGTTTGCCTTACCCAGCATCCTGTTTCCCATGGCCGCCCACCAAATGCAGGACTGGAGAACAATAGCACTTTTCACCATAAGTTCCCCATCAATCAGCACTGAGGACGGAGCATGTTATTTCTGATTTGGAGATAGATGTAATATATAACCATTAGAGCAAATAGTTAGCTTTGCACGTGTAGTTTTGCACATTTTATTCTTATCTGTTTATCATTCTCATAAATGGAGAACATGCAACAAAGCTACTAATCCACATAATGACAGTATCTAACTTTTAAAAATTGGAGCAAGGCATCCTTATGAATCTAGTTTAAGTCCTTGTTCACCCATGGCATTAAATCATGGGTTACCAACATGGTATTCATGTTGGTACAGTGGTTAAAATGCAGTACTGCTGGCTACTTCTGCTGACTGGTGGCTGCTGCAATTTGGCAGTTCGAATCTCATCAGGCTCAAGGTTGACTCAGCCTTCCATCCTTCCGAGGTGGGTAAACTGAGGACCCAGACTGTTGTTGGAGCAATATGCTGACTCTGTAAACTTAGAGAGTGTTGTAAAGCAGTGTGAAGTGGTATGTAAGGCTAAGTGCTATTGGTATCAGCATACCTCTTGGGCCCCATGTTTCACCCAATTTTTATATTATTGATTTTGACCATTTTAATAAACAAATAAATGTCAGACTAATAGAACAGAATAGAAAGAACAGAACAGAACGGAATGGAGTGGAACGGAATGGAATAGAATTCTTTATTGACCAAGTGTGATTGACACAAGGAATTTGTCTTTGGTGCATAGGCTCTCAGTGTACATAAAAGAAAAATATACATTTGTCAAGAATCATGAGGTACAACACTTAATGATTGTCATAGGGGTCAAATAAGCAATCAGCAAACAATCAATATTAATAAAAATCTTAGGGATAGAAGCAACAAGTTACAGTCATAAATGGGATGAGATAGGTGATAGGAATGATGAGAAAAAACTAGTAGTAATATTAGTGTAGACTTAGTAAATAGTTTGACAGTGTTGAGGGGATTATTTGTTTAGTAGAGTGATGTCGTTTGGAAAAAAAACTGTTCTTGTGTCTAGTTGTCTTGGTGCTCTATAGCAGTGTTTCCCAACCTTGGCAACTTGAAGATATTTGGACTTCAATTCCCAGAATTCCCCAGCCAGCTGGCTGGGGAATTCTGGGAGGTAAAGTCCAAATATCTTCAAGTTGCCAAGGTTGGGAAACACTGCTGTATAGTGACGTTTTGAGGGTAGGAGTTGAAACAGTTTATGTCCATGATGCGAGGGGTCATTAAATATTTTCACTGCCCTCTTTTCGACTTGTGCAGTATATAGGTCCCCAATGGAAGGCAAGTTGGCAGCTATTTTCTGCAGTTCTGATTATCCTCTGAAGTCTGTGCCTGTTTTTGAAGAACCAAACCAGACAGTTATAAAGGTGCAGATGACATGTGTATATTACAAACTGAAATGTTCATCTCAAACATCAGCTTTATTTTACTTTCAAGTCCCATACATATCCCAAAACAGCTTCAGAAAATAAAATCAGACAGGGAATAGAGACTCCACTTGCTCCCTCCAAAAAGAAATAAATGGAAATGATAGTGACCTTAAGGGGGGGTAGAAGTAGTGATTAATGGTGCAATCAGTTTATTCTTGGCCATAGAGTTATTATTGCTCCCACCACCAAAGTCATTTTGTGAAAGTGCTCTAAGATGCTTTCAAAATTCCACATGACCCAGCAGGGTTCAGGACTTTTGTGGGGATTTTGTGTGTTTTTTAAATGTGTTATGTGCTGTTGTCTGCAAATGTGATGAGTTCTAGTTGGGGGGGAAAAGTGACTCCGCTGCTGTTTTAGACCAATTGATGGGTGTGCCTCCTTCCTCCCTGGAGCAAAGGGGCCCTTGGGAACAGAATGGGAAGCAAGGGTGCCATTTTTCTATCAGTCCACGCATCTCTTTATTCCTCTCTCTCACTCATATATACACATGTGGCAGGCAGTTCCAAGGGCCAGCAAAGGAGGAAGAGGAGGAATGATTTCTGATACCCCCCTGCCAGCTTCTTACAAGTAATATCAATGGGGAAGCCAGCAGGAAATTGGAAGTCCCTTCCATTCCCACTGGGGTTTCCCCCCCCCCCAACTCTGATCATTCCATCTCTGTGTAAATAAGAAAGTATCTCTGAAAGGGTGATCTGATGGGTCGTGGATTGTCAAGTCTTTAAAACCTTTACAATGCAGTGTCATTTCTTTTTTTCTTTTAGAAGAAGTTTTCTTTATTTTTCCCTACATTAAAAAAAGCCATACATATACATACTTCTATAGCAAACCATATGATTGTATCATCTCTTATAAAAAAGTAATGGAATATCCTAAATCACATTTCAAATTTCCAATAGTTTAGTCTGTCCAAAAATATATATTTCAAATAGCTAATTTTGTTTTCATTATGCGACAGTCTTAATGAAGTATCATTTGTTACTTCAGCCCATTTTTCTTATTTCTTCACTACATTTCTCCACTTATTGGCCCTTTCCGATCTTCCTTTCCCCTTTTCTATTTGCATACCCATGAGACTTACAATTGATAGTCTCTGGCCACATTTTGGCTTTGCTTCCTTCCTCTGCAGACAAGTAGTGGCTGCCCACATGCCATCAGGGCAGGATATTGCTTGAGCAGGGGTGGGTTCTACTTACCTTCCCCTGGTTCTGATCACGACAGAAGTGCATGTTTTGCCTCTGTCATGTCGTACAAAAGACCCAGAAATGACCCTTTGTGTATGCACAGAAGGTATTTTTGCAAGCCGAAGTGACCGGAGGACCAGTTCGAGATTGTGGACCATCAGTCATTGCTGCTGGTTCGGCAAGCAGCAGTAAATTTCTGCTACCAGTTCTAAAGAATTGGTCTGAACCACCAGCAACCCAACAGTGTGCTTGAGACTGATTTACCCCTGTTGTTGGCTGTAAACATTGAGTCCTCCCACCCCTGTGTTGGACAAGATTGCATCTTCTTTCTCTTAGGAAAATCACAATCCTTCTTACTAAACTGAAACTTTTTGTTCAGGTCCGGCAGGAGTTTCACAGAAAATGGTGGCAGTGGCATTTAAGGAAGCATCTCGGTGCTCATAAGCATCACAGCTCTTTGTTTCCGAATGAAGTAAGCGGGTTCACTCAAGTCTTGCAGCTGACAAAGCCTGGTTCTCAGGAGGAAAGACGACCTTCTCACCCAATTCTGAGTAAACTGTAAATGTTTCCAGGGCAGACAAGAACACGCTGAAACTCAGAGGAAACCTGCATTGCCTAATTGGGCATTGTGGTTCAGGACTTAAAACCTGATTGTTAGTTGTTACCTGGGGACTGACTTGGGCCTAGCCTTGCTATCAGGTGAATTATTTTGCAAAGGTAATGTGTGAAAAGCAGTGTCTAAGAGGCTCATTCCTCTCAACTTGCTGGTTGTTCTGCCGGGCTCTCTGATAGGAGCCTCCCAAAAATTCAAGGATACAAATTTCAGACACACACAGGTTTGAAAATTCAAAACAATGTTCTTTATCACAAAATGCAAAACAAAAAAGCACTCTTTTTGCATGGCAAAGAGCACTCGTCCCAAAACAACCGGGTAGTCTGTACAATTACCCTTAAGCAGTCATTAAGTACTTAGCTAGCAGCTTTGAAGAAACTTCACACCCCTTCTTCTTCCAACGAAGTGAGACACACACATGTTGCTCTGCTTTGTTTTCCAAGGCATGAAAAAGCAACAAAAAATCCAGAAGACACAGGATTCCTGACGAACTCCGATCAGATATTCTTCCACAATGGCCAAACCCACAGGCTGCTATTTATAGCAGCAGCCCTAATTATTGGAGCCCCACCCAAACACAGGTAGCCTCACTTATTTCCTGTAATATGTTCTTACTTGGTCTCTTCTACGCATAATTCTGTGCTTGCGTAGGTCCAAAACATCATCATCTGAATCAATGGAAGATAAGGGAGATTGACTGCCTGGGCTGTGTGCCAAGCCCTCCTCTGCCGAGTCACTCCCACCTTCTTCTTCATCCAAGGAAACTAAACTCTGAACTGATTCTGTCGGCAATAACACAGGCCTGTGACATGTCGAATTTTTCCCTGCATCCACCTCCCCATTCCTGGGGCAGGAGCTGGGCCAGAGCCAACCACAACACTGGTTTTGTTCTCTGGAATCTAACATTTCAAAAGAGTGTATCCTCCTTTCTCTGTTTGATTCCTTATTGGAGTGAGGATTCTGAACAATATTGCCATTTTATATATATGACTCTGACTTATAAACTGGTTATATATCTTTGGAAAATGTTGCATTGTGTGAACACAATAGAGAGTACATTTTTTGGGGGGAGAGAAAAGATATCCCTTTGGTATCAAGCCCATGCCCACAACTGATTGAGGGATTTTGCTAAACATTGTATACAGACATTTGAGTTTGCTGTTTAGGAATTGTGGCAATTCAGCTGCCACGAAGGCCTTTGCAACTTCCTCTTGAGAGCCAATTGTAGTTCTGTGGGACTTGGGGCTGCCACCTGGAAGCTAGCTAAAAACAATTCACTCCATGAGAGACTGCTGTGTATCTTCAGTTCATCTAAGACAGAAGTTGAATTAGAAAGATGCCCATTTTTCTGACATGATTTTTTCCTGTTGCATTCTGAGCCTAATTTGAGAGGTTGCTTTAGATTCAATGAATTTGGTAAGTGCCAGGCATATAACTATGTGTCTGTGCCTTCAAATAGTGTTAATGCCTGGACAAGTCCCTGCAGTTTTCTTCGCAAGATTTTGGAACTGGTTTCCCCTTTCTGGCACTAAGAGAAAGAAAATGTCTCAAGATTTCCCAGCTGGTTTTATGCCTAAGGAAGGACTCCGTCTCCCAGTTTCTAACCTGATATTTTTACTACTACAGAACAGAATTTTTCATTGGCCAAGTGTCAAAGTGGCTTTATGTATCTATGCCTCTTCCCAGTTCTGTGGTACAGTGATCTCTCGATTAGCGCGGGGGTTACGTTCCAAGACCTCCCGCGCTAACCGATTTCCGCGTTATACTGGATGCGGAAGTAAAACCACCATCTGCGCATGTGCGCCATTTTTTTTCATGGCCGCACATGCGCAGATGGTGGAGTTTGCGTGTGGGCGGCGGGGAAGACCAAGGGAAGATTCCTTCAGCCGCCCAACAGCTGATCTGCTCCGCAGCGCGGAAGCAGCGAGGAGCCGAAGATGGGGTAAAGGCAAAGGGGAAACCCCATCTTCGGCTCCTCGCTGCTGCCGCGCTGCGGAGCGGATCAGGTGTTGGGCGGCTGAAGGAACCTTCCCTTGGTCTTCCCGCCAGATCACTTGCCGCTTGCCAGTCCACGCCCCCCTGGATGAGCGGCCCCGCATGGCCCCAGCGCCGGACTCCGTTGCCGAACGCCGAAACCGGAAGGGGCGAGGTGAGGGAGAACGGGAGGCTCAGCATTCCGTCAGTCGCAGCGCTGGCTGTCAACTTTTCTTTTTAGCACTGGGGAGGCAAGTCAGCTCCTGCCCAATTTTAAAAAGAAAAGTTGACAGCCAGCGCTGCGGCTGACGGAATGCTGAGCCTCCCGTTCTCCCCCACCTCACCCCTTCCGGTTTCGGCGGTTTCGCAGCGCTGGCTGTCAACTTTTCTTTTTAGCACTGGGGAGGCAAGTCAGCTCCTGCCCAGTTTTAAAAAGAAAAGTTGACAGCCAGCGATTGTTCCGCTGCCGCCAGCATGGCCTGGCTGGCAGCGGAAGATGTAACCTTCGCAACCTCGGAGAGCTTCCTGGGCATGAAAGCTCACGAAAACCAGGAAGCTCTCTGAGGTTGCGAAGGAGCCCACGATCACTCGGCTGCAAGCGGGAGGAAGGCGAATCCCACGGGGCTGGGCTCGGTTATCCCCTCGGCTCCCCTCCTACCAGCCCCGCCGCGGAAGGCTCCATTCTGTTCCCTGAATGGAGACCGCCAGCCGCTCAATCGGGTGGCAGGAAAGCGAATGTCATGGGGCTGGGCTCCTACCAGCCCCGCCGCGGAACGCTCCATTCTGTTCCCTGCCGGCCCGATTGAGCGGTCCGCGGTCTCCATTCAGGGAACAGAATGGAGCCTTCCGCGGCGGGGCTGGTAGGAGGGGAGCCGGGGGGATAACCGAGCCCAGCCCCGTGGGATTCGCCTTCCTCCCGCTTGCAGCCGAGTGATCGTGGGCTCCTTCGCAACCTCAGAGAGCTTCCTGGTTTTCGTGAGCTTTCATGCCCAGGAAGCTCTCCGAGGTTGCGAAGGAGCCCAGGATCACTCGGCTGCCGGTGGCAGGAAAACGAATGTCACGGGGCTGGGCTCGTCTCCCCCCCCCATAGCAGCCCCGCCGCGGAACGCTCCATTCTGTTCCCTGCCGGCCCGATTGAGCGGCCGGCGGTCTCCATTCAGGGAACAGAATGGAGCCTTCCGCGGCGGGGCTGGGGGAGCCGAGCCCAGCCCCGTGACATTCGCTTTCCTGCCACCCGCAGCCGAGTGATCCTGGGCTCCTTCGCAACCTCGGAGAGCTTCCTGGGCATGAAAGCTCACGAAAACCAGGAAGCTCTCTGAGGTTGCGAAGGAGCCCACGATCACTCGGCTGCGGGTGGCAGGAAAGCGAATGTCACGGGGCTGGGCTCGGCTCCCCCAGCCCCGCCGCGGAAGGCTCCATTCTGTTCCCTGCCGGCCCGATTGAGCGGCCGGCGGTCTCCATTCAGGGAACAGAATAAAAAAAAATTTATTTTTTAATATTTTATTTTTTTAAATAATATTTTTTGAAAAACCGCGTTGCAGCGTTTCGCGCTAATCGAGAACGCGCAAGTCGAGGGACCACTGTATTACATTTTCCAGAATTTCTGACCATTAACCATGCTGACTTGAACTGATAATATATAGAATCTAGGAAGGTCTGGAACATTTTTTTTCAACCTTGACCCCTTGAAGATGTGTGGACTTCAATTTCTAGAATTTCCCAGTGAGCCAAAAATTCTGAGTTGGTCCATACATCATTAAGCTGCCAAGATTGCAAAACAGTGATTTGGAAATCTGTGGAGATTCTCAGTCATCCAGGTCATGGTTATCACAAAAATCCTTTTTTCAGGAAACATAGAAACATAGAAGACTGACGGTAGAAAAAGACCTCATGGTCCATCTAGTGTGCCCTTATACTATTTCCTGTATTTTATCTTACAATGGATATATGTTTATCCCAGGCATGTTTAAATTCAGTTACTGTGGATTTACCAACCACGTCTGCTGGAAGTTTGTTCCAAGGATCTACTACTCTTTCAGTAAAATAATATTTTTTCATGTTGCTTTTGATCTTTCCCCCAACTAACTTCAGATTGTGTCCCCTTGTTCTTGTGTTCACTTTCCTATTAAAAACACTTCCCTCCTGGACCTTATTTAACCCTTTAACATATTTAAATGTTTCGATCATGTCCCCTCCTTTTCCTTCTGTCCTCCAGACTATACAGATTGAGTTCATTAAGTCTTTCCTGATACGTTTTATGCTTAAGACCTTCCACCATTCTTGTAGCCCGTCTTTGGACCCGTTCAATTTTATCAATATCTTTTTGTAGGTGAGGTCTCCAGAACTGAACACAGTATTCCAAATGTGGTCTCACCAGTGCTCTATATAGCGGGAAGCACTTGGTTTTTTTTGGAAGACATTTAGCTTCTTATCCAAGAAGCTTCTTCAACTCTGGATTGTGGGGAATGGAAGGATTTATATTCTTTGCAGACAGTTGGTTATTTGCATCCTTTCAGAGAGTCATTGAGGCCCTTGCAAGTTTATCTATGTTCTCAGAGTCAGCAAGTGGTAACTGTGGTCTGTAATATTTTTCCTCTGGAAATCCGTTCATACTCCCACACCATTTGAAGGGTCTTCATCCCAAAGTGCATGTCTGTGTCCCTCAGGACATAGATGAGAAGTGACATGCCTTCCAAGAAAAATCCAGTTGCCTCCTGAAAAAGCACCTTTGAGACTCATTTGGAGGGTTCCTTATCCCTGCTATTATTTCATTGACTGTTTCTCATTATATCCTATCTTGACGATGATCTTATCAAACTGTTTCAAGAGTGCTCTCTTAGCTACTTCTAATAATCAGTACATCAGTGGCATTTGCAGTGCCTGTCTTGTGTGTGTGTGTGTGCGTGTGTGTGTGAAAAACTCTTTCTCGAGAGAAGAATTTTTCGCAAAAAAATAGACAGGTACTGCCAACTTGCCAAAGCTCTAGCTATTTTAAATTAGTTGGACAATGTTCAAACTAGTGTAGATACATATAAGTCTTTTGCTCACATCAGTGAATATTGATATTGGCTGTGGCTTGAATTGGCAGTTACCGGTATTGTTCTGTGGTAAGAGCAATTGTAGCTTTGGGAAATCATCTTATTGTGAAAGTTAGGCATGTGTTTTCGTATTATTGAATTTGATTCTAGTTTAGCCGCTGCCTGTGCCAAGTGCCTCTTCAGTGAAAGTACTGTTGTATTTAATAGTAGTCACAAATATAATATTTCTGGGTCATATGATGGAAGAAAGCAAAAATAAACCCTCCACAACTTTTTTTTTCTGAGGATGTCCAGTGACTTTTGTGGACTCTTTCCCACCCTAAACTAGCTTGCCCTATGCAAGTGACCTCTGGGTGTATTAGATTATTACCTCAAGGTAGTATGTAGATGGTGGTGAGAGTTGTTGTCCAAGATAATTGGATGTTCCTGGAACATTTAGACATCTCACACAGAGCCTACAGCTATATTCTACCCATTTTGATCTTCTATCATTGAGTTCATGCACTATACTAAGCTGAAAACTGTCAGTATTGATTTTTATCATGTTATGGTGGAGAACAGATGAAAATTTTAGACTAAGCAGAGAAAATCTGTCTAAGTCAGTTGATCTATTGCTGAACAGCTTTACCATTAAGATCCCCCCCTCCTGATTATAGCTCACAATGTCTGGAGATCATTTGATCCAACCCCTTGCTCTTGCATATGCTGTGTATGCTTGGCTTTCAAAGGGTTTCACTCAATAAAAGCATAAAAATAAATCAACCCCCATTCTCCCATAGATTAATGACCAAAGTATAATGTAAACAGTTCTGACAAACTATGATCCAGGACTCTCTACAAAGTATCTCAAGTAACTTAGAAGAGAGGGGACACATTTTAAACAACTTTGTATAAGCAAAATGGGAACACTATCAAAACTTACTCTGGGCTTTTATCTTCAAGTTACCTACATGAACTGTCAATGAAGACTTGTTGTATATAGCAAACATAATCTTATAACTTAGCCTTATAACTCTCAATTATAAATATATTGTATAATTAACCCTGGTGACTCCTAAAAGTATTTATTTCTTATCCAACATCAATGAAATCATTAGTTTTATTTGGGGGTGGGTGAAATCACATAAATTAATTTGTTATTTTGGGGTGCTGCCAAGTTTTAGAACAAACTCGTTGAGATGGCTGTTCCATGCATCCATCCATAAAGCAAGAATGGAATGGGGTGGAGAGTGGAGTGGAACGGAACAGAGCAGAACAGGAGTTGAAAGGGACTATGGAGGTCTTCTAAGCCCACCTCCCTGTTCAGGCAGAAAAACCTATACCATTTCAGACAAATGATTGTCCAATCTCTTCTTAAAAACTTCCAGTATTGGAGCATTCACAATGTCTGAAGGCAAGTTGCTCCACTGATTAATTATTATGGGAGGAAATTTCTTCTTCGTTCTACGTTGCTTCTCTCCTTGATAGTTCCCATCCATTGCTTCTTCTCATGTCACCCCAATCCTCCTTTTCATTAGACCCAATTCCTGCAACCATTCTTTATATGAAAACTAGCTTAGAATAGAATAGAATTCTTTATTAGCCAAGTGTGATTGGACACACAAAGAATTTGTCTTTGGTGCATATGCTCTCAGTGTACATGAAAGACACATTTGTCAATAATCATGAGGTACATTGGTGACTTTGAGCCAGTCACTTTCTCTTTTCTCAGCCTAGCATTCTTCACAGGGTAGTGGTTGTAGAGAAAAAAGGAGGAAGAAGTATTGTGTGGGTTCATAAGATATATATATATGGAAATTAAAGGTGAGAAATAAATTTATCTCCCAGAATGGCCTCTGGCTATCTGTTCTTTTGTTATAGGATCTTTATGATGCCCCTATCTTTAGTCCTTTTGTTGCAAGACCATTAGTGGCTTTAGGCTCTGTTAAAATCAAGGGCTATCTGATAATGCCATATGTAGTTGTTTTGTTTGTTAGAAAGTCATGTTGGCATATTTAGCTACCTGCAGAGAAATTCAAAGTAAAGCAACCTGTTTGTTAGCCCCAGGCGAGATATCAGTGAACATACTCCGAGATAGGATAGTCACACATCTTCCCAGCATGCTTAGATGGTTCTCTATCCTGATCATAATAGAGTGTTATTGGAGTAATTAAAATTGCTTTTTCCCCCTTAATTCAACCTCATCATTCTTAAGCTTTGTCCTGCATCAGACTTTGCACTAATGGTAAGAAGCATTATCTATGTCAACTTAGTTCTGACTATGCTTCCATATTGGGTACTTTCTTTCTCTCCATCCCACCTACCCATCTACCTTTCTATGAATGTACATATAACTATGCATACTTTAATATGTACACTAGCTGGAGACAAAAAGTCTGAGAGCTAAATAATACCCATTAATACCAATATTCCATAAATCATTTTGATATACATCTGTCTTGCCTACCATGATCCTTTTGAAGCTATCCTTGATTTACAGCCATTGGCTTAGTGACTGTTTGAAGTTATGACAGCATGGAAAAAAGTGACTCACAATCAGTCATCACTTTTACAATTGTCATTGTCCCCCATGACTGCAATTCAAGCATTTGAAAGCTGGCTTTTGGAGGTCACATGATTGACACTTACAACCTTCCCAGCTGAATTCCAACAAAATGAATGAGGGAACAGGCAGGGAAAATCCCAGATCGCAATCATGTAATGTCTTGCTTAATGGACCTGGCAAAAATATACTGTATAATGTTGGGTGCAGTTACGTGGTATCTCACTTAATAGGTGTATCACTTAATGACAAATGTTCTGGTTCCAATTAGGGTTGTAAATTGTGGACTACATATACACTGAGTGAATTATCATGATTTACCAGCTCATGCTAAATAATTACTATCTGAAAAGAATTTCCTGGTTGGATTTGATCCATGGATAACACACCTTATCTCAACTTTCCTAACTTCATGCCATTCAGAGATTATTAATTTCTATGAGGCATGAATAAGGAAGTCAGCACCCTGCAACAATTATTTATCCCTAGAAGATATATATCTGCACTATGTGTTATATCTGAATCACCAGTTTTATAAAGTTTCTGCTTGTGGGATCATCCCATCCAACAACTGCATCAGTGGTGGGTTCAGTGAACTTATAGTGATGGAGATAGGAGGCTCCGCCCACCTGCCCAGGGTACTTCTGCACATGCGCACATGAGCAAAACGGTAGTGACAAGATTTAGAACTCACCACTGAACTACATATACCATGCAAAGTTGAAAGCAGTAAAATATGGCAGTTGTTTATATAGTCTTATCTTTATTTTTTTTTAAAACCATCTAGTCATGCTGCGTTTAGAGAAAAGTTAGGATACACTCTGGATAGTGTTTTAATAGTCCAATGATCAAGCACATTGCATCTCATTTCTGCACATTATCTCTTTAATGAATCTCTGTTTCAAATTCTTAAGTTATGTCTCTTTTTCAATTTTGCTAGGTTTGCTCAGCAAAGACACTATCAGTTTAAACCCATTTTACAAACATTTTCAAATTCTGATTTGTCGGAGAACCTTTTCCAGCTTCTTTTCTCTATCATTTAGTGCAAATATACCGGAGTGTATGTGTGTGCATATGTATTCATATGCATTTGCTGTATGTCTCCCAGCTGTGACACTTACAAGTGGCTAGAATTATCATTTTAAAAAGTAGTATATTGACCATTTGACATTCTGATCCTAGATATCTTCCAATTTCCTTTTATAGTTTGTAGAAAAGAGTTTAGAAAAGCCCATATGTTGTAACTTACCGCTACATAGTAAAACAATCATTATTAAAGATAAAGATCAGCTAAACCAACATTCTCTGGCATTTACTGGCAAATGGCCCTTAAATAAGGCAAAAAAGAGTAAATATAAATAGTATTTACAACTCTTTTAGAACATCAGTTCAAAATTAATCTCTTATGTACTACATCTAGATTGTTTTGAAGGATCAATTAATTTTTGAAAGGCAATCATTTAGCCCATGAGAAAAGAGTGTTTGTTGCACCATGTGAACATAACGTGAAATTCCAGGCAAAGGATGGAATAATCAGTGCAAAAATTAAAATTAAATAATACAACAGTAAAGACAGACACTGGCAGAATACCATGCAAGAAATCTGGAAGAATTCTACATTTGTTGTAGTAAAGGTCTACAGAGATTTGTGTTTGGTTCTTTAGCACATTATTTTTTTCCCCAAAACTTCCAATTTCTTCACTAGATAGTTGGGAAAACTGTTGAATGAAATCAGCAAGTTGACAGACTTCTACATAGGTAATAATAGAGAATTAATGCTCTAAACTAGGGAAAAATACTATAGATTTTGCAAAATATTCTCAACATGAAAACTTCAAAACTCCAATCAAGCAAATCCCTCTTTCAGGTTCATACAATTTAATTTATACAAACTACAAAACAATACAGGTAGATAGGATTTGCTAAAAGCAAGTCATCCCTCACCCTGGGAAAGGTCTGGAGAGACTTCATTTTTGTGTTGTGTTCTTCAACTGTGCACATTCTTAACAGCTCATAAGAGGCAATAATAAAAATGCAAGTTGAATGATATGCCAATATCTTCCTAAGGGACAATGAATGGAGCATCTTTTTTGTCATGATAAACATTGAGAAGTATATGATGGCTTGTGAATCTATTGATTCTGCTGGTATAATCTGTCCAGGTAATTATTAAACACTTTTTCTATTTGAGGTCCTTTTTATACATTGCACTACAACTATCATTGCCCAAAGCAGTCTGTACAACACTAGTTGAGGTTAGGCATTTAATACGATCCCACCAGATTTGGGGAAGCTTGGCTAGACTGCCAACATACTGGGTGTACTTTATTTCCAAGTAAATGGCTTGGAAACCTCTACAAAAGTTTTAGAGAAAAACTTAGTAAAATAACTAGGGCATTGCTAAATAGTCTTACAGTTAGCTGTAAAAACACAAATACAAATAAGGATTATAGAACCTAGAATTCAAACAAGCATGCAGCTTTATTGAAATAGCATTGGTTCTCTAAAAAATGATGCTTCAGTGCAATGGTTTCCATAGAAAATTTGACAGCTTTTCTGTGCATTTCTTCGGCTACTGACTTTTTTTGTTGACAATGAACAATTAGGATTAATAATATAGGATATTTAGAAGTAGAAAGTTCATAGGAATGGAGTCAAACATTTACAATTTTAAAAGTGGCAACAACTGTCCCGAGTTTATGAAACTTATTATTCTTTTAGTAAAATAGTATGAAATACATATACAGAGAAAGGTACAAGTTATTACTGAACAATAGAGAATTAATGCTGTAAACTTACACCAAATCTCATTTACAATTTACTTCATTCATACCATAGGGTGTTTTAGGATTGAAACCATATAAGCTATATGTGCAGAATGGAGTATAGGACCTTGTTTTCAGTTTTATCACTATATACGTGCACGTAAATGCTTTCTATGACCCTATTGACCCTACAATTCTGAGCAAAGAAGGATAAAAACTTACTTTTCTGTAATTTTGAAAAGCAGGACATTTTGTGTTAGTAACTCTGTGGTTAGAAATACACAAAGTTAGGATGTCTCTATAAAAAAAGTATTACTAGCTCGCGGGAAGGAGCTGATTCTCTACTATTATTCATGAAGTTGTAATAGTAAAGGCCTCTTTTAAAAAGAAGTTGGTTGGATAGCTTGCTTCTCAGCTGCAAAAGGTAGAAAATGCACACAGTACTGGTACGGTTTATAAATCATATATTTGCCAAAGAATATATGATAAAAGCACAAATTTTCATCACGTCTTACATATGACAATGTGAAAATGCAAATTATTTGTTTATTAGAAAGTGAAATTCTAGTTGGTACTGCCCTATGTCCTGCATAGTACAAATATTTCTGGTGATACAAATTACTGATGTGAAGAACACAATAGTGAAAATGCACAAAGCCCATTCACATAGCATACGTCTTATTCTACTTGGCTCTGGAATTTGGTTCCCACCCAACTCAAATAAAAATAACGTGATTGGTTGTTGTATTTATTTCAGTGAGATAATGACTGTAACTGGACTAAGGATGTTGAGGTTTATGAACTGAGTTTTAAATTAAGCAAGTTACTTTTGGCTATTCCATTACTATGGTTAGATAAATTATTTAAAATCCCAACAGGTTATAATTTCCCATTTCCAGTACTCAGCATCCATTATCAACTTAATTTGGCGACATCCTCTAGAAAGTGGCAAGCTGTTAGAAATCGTTTACCTTATGCTTTAAAAAAATCAAACTAAACAATTCCCATCAAAAAAACAACCCCCCTTGGTGTCTTTTTTAATATTAATGAGCTACAATATATTCTTGGGATATTTAGTTCATCATGTTTAAATTTTTCTCACTCTGTTCCATGGAAAAGTTAGGTTGTTAAGGTGAAGTCCACTGATTCCGTTAAGGAAGAAAAGGAACGTTGCAATAAATTCACACCAATAGGTTAACGTAAAACTTGTGATCGTAATGTGGTCTCTCAGAAGGATTAGGAAGCTCGCCATTCCAGCAGATGACAGTAGAAATGAGACCAGAATAAAGACTGAGCCCATGGACCATTTTCTCCTTGAGTTGATATCTTCACAGACTTGAGAGACCATGAGAAGTTCCAGGCCAAAGATTGCAACAACAACGGCAAAAGACACCATGCTTCTTATAAAGGTCATCCCTATGCTTATCCCTCTGATATTAGTCAGAGAGAGATCAGTGGTGCATTTCAAGGTGCTGTTGCTTCCAAGGGTACAGAAATGCCACAGACCAAAGAGTTTTCCTTTTGTAAAAAGCCAATGGCCATCGCATACTGCAATGGACAACAGAACAATGGCAATTGCAACGCAGAGGATAATTAAGCTCCTGATAAAGGTCTCAAAGAAGGATTTCTTCAGTCTTCTACGAGTAGGTATCCACTGGGTCTTCAGAAGAAATTCCCAAAGAAGGAACAGAAAAGAGGGGAAAAAAGAAAGAAACAGATTTAGTTCAGGTGGAACAGACTGTTTTTGTTAAGAACTACATAGTCTCAGAATGATCTTTTCTGTCACAGGGCCTATGACGGCTGGAACCAAGATAGACAGTAGCTATCCAGCCAAGCCATGCATATTCTACCGATAAAGGAGAATACAGTGATACCTCATCTTATGAACTTAATTGGTTCCAGGACAGCATGTAACAATTCAATATCAAAACAACTAAAAAACCCCAAACATATGTAAAATGGATTAATGGAACAATTCAATATCAAAACAACTAAAAAACCCCAAACATATGTAAAATGGATTAATGCATGCAAGGGAAAAAAAATAGCAAAAACGGCACTCCGCTGGGCACTGCCGCCGGGCTGTCACCTTTTAAAATAGCCGGGTGCTTCTCGGCGTTCTCCCGAACTCGAACCCGAAAAGTTTGGCAAAAGTTCGGGTTCGGGAGGCCGCGGAGAAGTGCCACTGCCCGGCTGTCACCTTTTAAAACAGCCGGGGGCTAAGTTCAGCAAAAGTTCGGGTTTGGCGTTCGGGTTCAGGAGGCTGCCAAGAAGCACCGCCACCCAGCTGTCACCTTTGCAATAGAGCTGCAGAGCTGCCGGCTGGTCGGGAGGCTCAAATGGAGGTGGGGAATCCCAATATGGAATTCCTTGGGCGGAGCTTTGACGTCACGAAGACGTCCTTCCTGGAGTCCACATTTCGTATCTCGAAAAGTTCGTAAAATGAGGGGTTCATATCATGAGGTAGTACTGTATCTGTATCTCAGGGTTGGAATTAGGGATCTTTGGTGCTCTCTCTGCTTGGTTGTTTCATTACCCAAACTATCCACATGACCTGGATCCTCAGATTCTGTAGAATTCTGAGGATCCAGTGGCAGGATAAGGTGCCTGACACTGAGGTCCTCTCCAGAGCAGGCCAGCCATCAATTCCCCCCCTGCTGATGAAAGCCCAGACATGCTGGGCAGGCTATGTTGCTAGGATGCCAGATCATAGCATCCCTAAACAGCTCCTCTATGGTGAGCTGTCTAAAGGAAAGTGATCACATGGGGGACAAAGGAAGTGTTACAAAGACATATTGAAGGCCTCCTTCAAGTACCTCAATATCGACACCACCTCCTGGGAAACCCTGACACAAGATTGACCAACAAGGTGCATACTGATCCACCAAGGATGCCAGATATCTGAGGCTAGAAGAACATTAATAGCAGAAGAGAAGTGAGCACTCTGCAAAGCCAGAGCTGCAAATGCTGTGACAATGGTGCTCACACATGTCTGCCCAACATGTGGCAGAACATTTCTTGCCCATATAGGCCTTACCAGCCCCCTGAAGACACATCGCGTACAGCCCACAACCCACTAGATGTCAAGGTCCTCTTCGAATATGATGGACAAACATCATCACCCAAACTAGGTAACATCACAGTGCACTAATTATGTTGCCTAGTTTTGGTAATAAAACACTGCAAGAAGACAACAAAGATTCGCACTAAGGACTGACTCCTCATGCATATTGCCTTTCTGCTGTCTCCTTTTCTAATTCTTTATTTTTCTGCTATTCTTTCTTTCTCGCTGTCCCTTAGGGTGGCAGATCAGGCTGTTCTTAGTGAAGATCTAAATTGCCCAATTGCAAAGATTCTGAAAACAGACAGAGTTGTATAACTTTACAGTGCTGGATATCTCTTAAACAATAAACAAACCATGATTTTTGGCATGTCAATAAATATCATCAATGAAGTCAATTAAATATACTTTAAAGACCATTTACACACAATTGATCTGAAAGTGCCTTGGGAAGAATGCATAATAAACAATATTGATGTGTTTCATGAATTCTACAGAAAAGCCCTAGTAAACATTTCATTAGTTTTTCTATGGAAATACAATATTTGGAAATAAAGAACATTATCTGTAAAATGTCATTCCCAAGGAAATGAAACCAAAAGAGTTTAATGTGACTTCCTTCTTTGAATTTTTTGTGCGCACGTATCCTGACAGGCAAACTCTCAAGAAGTCTCAAGGTACAGCTTTTATACCAGCGGATATAGCATGCATTTTGAAAATAGAATTGAAACTGATGCTTGACATTCACAGGAAATCCCCCACCCCACTCCATTACAATATAGGCTTTTAAAATTTCTGTGGATAGCATAAATCTATTTACCCAAGCATTTCTGATTAACTCGATTGCACTACTTGGCTTAAGACTGCGCTACAAATATCCCAAGCAAACAATTCTCGCTTGACTCCCACAGTCTTAATCTGCCTGGTCCATTTGGTCTGCAAAGCCTTCTGAAGGACCTTTGCTTTCCTCCCACGTCCTTGAGGAGGAATAATGGAACAAAGGCAAAACTGGGAAGAAGAGAGTTGGCACAGTCCAACTCACTTTGTCTGCGTGCTGCTCCCCCCCATACTGAAAGGGAATAACAGGAAATAATGCTTCAGGATTAGACATGTTTTGCCTTTACTGTAGCTTTCTTCATCACAACAATATCATGGTTCTACATTTACTTCTTGTGAAAATAACCTTAGTACATTCTGAGTCTCAGAAATGTTTTGACTATCTCGTGCACGCACCACAAGGGCAATAGATTTTCCATCCTCCATAGTTGGTGTCCTCCAACTACTGTATTTTTCGGAGTATAAGACACATCTTAGTTTTGGGGGAAGAAAATACGGGGGGGAAATCTACGGGGGAAAAAAATACCTACCAGGTATTCATCTGGCTAGTGTCCTTAGTCTGATCAGGTTCAGCATATTATTTTATCCCCTGTTTAGGGCTGATTCCCCCCCCCCCCCCGAAGGAGTAGCAATGAAAACAAGCCTGCAAAGACTTAGGGCTGGAAAAGACCTTTGGAAGGAGTAGCAATGAAAACAAGCCTGCAAAGACTTAGGGCTGGAAAAGACCTTTGGAAGGAGTAGGAATGAAAAAATCTTGCGAGTCAGGAAGATCATTAGGAACCTCATTAGGGAAACAAAGTTTCAAAAAAGCTACATTGGAAGTATAAGACACACCCAAATTTTCAGCCTCTTTTTGTTAGGGGAAGGTGCTTCTTATGTTCTGAAAAATATGGTGTGTGTATTTACTTCACTTACAGTAGGACTATCATCATTTTTAATCCATAAGAGATACTTTGTGGGATAGTTTGGGCTGAGAGACAGTGGCAGATGCAGAATCACCCAATAGGTTTCTTTGGGAAGAAAATATTAGAATCTGGGCCTCCCTAGTTCTGGTCCAACACTTTGACCACTACATGCTAGCTCTTGATGTTTATCTGGCATTAAAAAGTAGTCAACCATAAGGTACAAATATAAAACAAGAAACCATAGCCATTGTTAATTACAGCCAAAGAAGCAATCCTTCATTATGTTTTTCAATTGCTTTCCCTTATCTGTGTATTACTGTACTCATTTTATTATAGAATGCAATAGAATTTTATTGATTGGACACACAAGGAATTTGTCTTGGTGCATATGCTCTCAGTGTACATAAAAAAGAAAAGACATTTGTCAAGAATCACTTAATGATTGTCATAGGCATCAAATAAACAATGAAGAAACAATCAAGATTAATAAACATCTTACGATACAAGTAGTCCTTGACTTATGACCACAATCAAGCTCAAATTTCCATTGCTCAGCAAGGCAAATACTGAGTTATGTCCCCTTTGATGTCATTCCGTTGTTAAGTGAATCCCTGCATGTATGATTGTTAGTAACACAGTTATTAAAATGAATCTGGCTTCTCATGGACTTTGCATGTCATGAGGTTGCAAAAGATAATCCCATGACCTCAGGACACCGCAGCCCTCATACCTGCCTGTTGCCAAGCATCTGGATTTTGATCACATGACCATTATTATTATTATTTATCACATTTGTATGCCGCCCATAGACTCAGGGCAGCTCACAGCGATAGTAGAACACAATGTAAAATACAAATCTAATATTTAAAACTAAAAACCCATAATTTAAAAAACATACACACAACATACCATACATAAATTATATAGTCCTGGGGAAGATGTCTCAATTCCCCCATGCCTGATGGCAAAGGTGAGCCTTAAGAAGTTTACGAAAGGCAAGGAGAGTGGGGGCAATCCTAATCTCTGGGGGGGAGCTGGTTCCAGAGGGTTGGGGCTGCCACAGAGAAGGCTCTTCCCCTGGGTCCCGCCAGCCGACACTGTTTAGTCAATGGGACCTGGAGAAGGCCAACTCTGTGGGACCTAACTGGTCACTGGGATTTGTGCAGCAGAAGGCAGTCCCGGATATATTCTGGTTCGATGCCATGAAGGGTTTTATAGGTCATAACCAACACTTTGAATTGTGACCGGAAACTGATCGGCAACCAATGCAGACTGCAGAGCATTGGTGAAACATGGGCATACCTAGGGAAGCCCATGATTGCTCTCGCAGCTGCATTCTGCACGATCTGAAGTTTCCGAACACTTTTCAAAGGTAGCCCCATGTAGAGAGCATTACAGTAGTCAAGCCTCAAGGTGATGAGGGCATGAGTGACTGTGAGCAGTGACTCCCGGTCCAGATAGGGCCGCAACTGGTGTACCAGGCAAACCTGGGCGAATGCCCCCCTCGCCACAGCTGAAAGATGGTTCTCTAATGTAAGCTGTGGAGCAGGGAGGATGCCCAAGTTGAGGACCCTCTCTGATTCCCCCCCCCCAGGTTAATGGATGGACAGATGGAATTATCCTTGGGAGGCAAAACCCACAGCCACTCCGTCTTATCAGGGTTGAGTTTGAGTCTGTTGACACCCATCCAGACCCTAACAGCCTCCAGACACCAGCACATCGCTTCCACTGCTTCGTTGATTGGACATGGGGTGGAGATGTACAACTGGGTATCATCAGTGTACTGATGATACCTCACCCCATGCCCCTGGATGATCTCACCCAGCAGTTTCATGTACATATTAAATAGCAGGGGGGAGAGGACCGACTCCTGAGGCACCCCACAAGGGAGAAGCCTAGAGGTCGACCTCTGACCCCCCACTAACACCGACTGCGACCAACCGGAGAGGTAGGAGGAGAACCACTGAAAAACAGTGTCTCCCACTCCCAACCCCTCCAGACGGCGCAGAAGGATACCATGGTCGATGGTATCAAAATCCGCTGAGAGGTCAAGAAGCACCAGGACAGAGGATAAACGCCATAAAGGGAAGGTTGGAGACTGGCCGATAGTTGTTGAGAATGGCTGGGTCCAGGGAAGGATTCTTGAGGATGGGGTGCACAAGTGCCTCCTTGTAAGGAGCCAGAAAGGACCCCCTCCCCAAAGAAGCGTTGACAATCTCCTGGACCCAGCTCTGTGTCACCTCCCTGCTGGCCGAAACCAGCCAGGAGGGACACGGATCCAATAAACAGGTGGCGGAACTCACAGCTCCAATGGCTTTGTCCACTTCATCAGGTGTCACCAGATCAAACTCTTCCCAGACAGATGGACAAGTACGTGCCCCAGTCACCTCGACTGACTCGTTATCAGTCGACTCTGTTATCCAATTGGAGTTGAGGTCCGCCCGGATCTGAGCGAATTTATCAGCGAAAAATGTGTTAAAGTTCTCGGCACTACTCAGCAAGGGCTCCCCAACTCCCCCCTGGTTAAGAAGGGAGCGGATCACCCTAAACAGAGCCTTGAGCGCCACTTTTTAAATCTTAATATGAGCTCTTACAAGTGTTCGATCGGATTCGGACTTACTCTTCCTCCATCACTTCTCTAGACCTCTCTTCATTGAACCAAGGAGCTCTACGGGGTCTAGTGCCGCGGAGAGGTCACAACGGCGCAATCCGGTCAAGAGCCTCCGTTGCAGCCTTGTTCCAGGTCTCAGCAAGAGACTCTGCCGAACTGTGAACAAGTGCATCTGGAATAACCCCAAGCGCCCTCTGAAAGCCCTCTGGGTCCATCAGCTGTCTGGGGCAGAACCACCTAGTCCGTTCCACCTCCCTGCGTGGAAGGATTGGAGCCAGGAAGTCAAGCCACAATAGAAAATGGTCTGACCATGACAAAAGCCATTGCTGCCAATGGTTGTGTGAAAAATAGTCATAAGTCACTTTTTTTCACCACCATTGTAACTTTGAAAGGGTCACTAAGCCAATGGTTCTAAGTCGAGGACTACCTGTGTTATTTATATTTTACAAGCAACAGGCTGGAAACACCTTGATTCCAAAGGGCTGTAGTCTAAGACAAGCCAGGAAACAACTCTCCTCCCTCAAAAGAAGAAAACAGAATAGCAAGAAAGAATAAGTATAACCTACCCACCCCAGGTCATGTGGTTTTGCTCATAAAGTAACAGTACTGAGGTAGAGAGTGAAAGATCTCAAGGCTTTTCAGGATAGATGAATTTGTGGACAGTTTTAAAAAAAAGTTTCTGGCATCAGGGAGAATTCATTCCAAGAAGTCCAGGATCAATGCAGTTGTAAAGTAATGATGACACGAAGAAATGTGCTGGAATTATCAGCATGGAGAGATAAAGTAATAGGCTTTCTAAGGTTAAGGAACCTTTGCGAGATCTAGATCAGTGATAGCGAACCTTTTTTGGTTCTAGTGCCAAAAGAGGGTGTGTGCGCGTGCTACCATACCCACCCATGCCCACACTGATTCCCTCCCCTTATGCATGTGCACCCACCCCCACGCTGGCCCCTGCACATACGCACAATCCCCACTCCCACCGCCATCCAGGCGCATAGGCCCGGGACAGTGAAAAAATGGCCAAACGGGCAAACCGGAAGTTCGGAAAAAAAGATTTCCAGTTTGCATGTTATGCTATTTTTCGCACTCCGAGGCTTCAGGAAGCTTCCCCGAAGCCTCTGGAGTGCGAAAAACAGCACAATGGGCAAGTTGGAAGTCCATTTTTCAGAAGCTCCGGTTTGCCCATTGGGTGGTTTTTTGCACTCTGGAGGGGGAAACGGCTTTCCCCAAGGCTGAAAATCAACTGTCTAACAGGTGTATGCACGCTGGAGCTGACTTAGGTCAATGCCTCATGGATGCTCTTGTGGTGGACATTTTTTAAGTCATCAGCTATCGTGGGGTTGTCAGTCTTTTTTTTTTAAGTGAATGATCCTGTAAAAAGATTGTAGGGACTTATATATCTTATCCTCTTCTGCTTTTTTTTCTTAATTTCTTCAGATAGCTAAGTGGGGGGTTGGCTTTGAACAACTTGGGACTTATTTCCAGCTAAAATTAATTCTTTCTTCTTGGCATTAACATTGACTGAGGTTTATTTCACTGTGCTATGATGTTCACATGACACCCCCCCCTCTTTGACCCAGTTAAACATGCTATGTGAAGATGAACTGGAGGGAAGATACCAAACAGATTTTAAACCTTCAGTAAGCTAAATACTGTATCTGATTGGCATATAGGTGGATGAAAAGAGGACAACAGAAGACCAAGAGAAACAAGCAGCAGTAATTGGCAAGCAATGACCAAAGTTTGCACAGAAGGAAGGAAGGAAGGAAAGAAGGAAGGAGGGAAAGAAAGAAAGAAAAAAGAAAAGAAAGAAATGTATGTAAAAAAATAAGGAAAAGTAGTAACAGATTCTGCATTTCACTTTGGACAAAATATGAGAAAATAAAGAAGCAGTACACTATAGCAAAATGTGTACACAATAGATCTGCAGATATTGCTCAATTAAAACTTCCCCAATTCCCAAACTTCATGGTCAATTATGAGGAATGCTGGGAACTGAAGGTCAGCAATATTTGGAGGACTAATTATTTATCATCCTTGATGATAAATAATTAGCCATAAGTATTTATGCTAAAGATGATTAGAGCTATATATCTCAAGTTAATCAGCACTGTCCCATTTCTGAGAAATTTAGCTCTTAAAGTATTGGCCAAGAAATATTCCCTCAGATTTCCGTCATTCCTGTGGCGCACTTTGTTTTGAAAATCACTCTTGTACAAGCCTTGCTGTGTATGAGCTAGTTTTGCTGAAACATCAGGAACGTGCCAGGAAGAGACAGATTTGCTGATCTTTTGTAAACAACTCATTGCAATCTAAGAAAAGAGAAGGAAGTTGAGCAAGTTGTGTTACTTTGGTCCTTGGATGCCCTCACTCCTAAAATAAAAATAAAAATAGAGAAAGAATATGGAGCAAAAGTTATTTAATTTGTTCCAAGCTCTTTATCAACAATAGCTAGAGGAGGCATCTGTATCTGCTTCTGTATAATGAAGTAACATGTCCATCTCTCTGGGTTAGTGTGATTTCTTTCTTACCTCTGTGTTCGTGTAATGTCTGCATGAGTGTGTGTGTGCACATGTGCATGCATGCAGATACTCTGCTCACATGACCAAGAGAGAGAAAAGGAAAAAATGCTTAGAATGCAATAGTTAATTGCAATCTGTGAAAATACCCAAACAACAATCTGTAGGGATGCACAGGCAGATTTTGTTTTTCCCCCTGAAATATTTTTCTGTGCAGTCTTTGGCCAACTCTGGCCTATTGTCAAACTCCACCTTCTTTCGTTGGCTTCTCCTCTTAGATTTAGTCTAACTCTATTCAATGTTTGGACCATAGTTCCCTCTAAGCTGAGCAGTGAGCAATCGCTCACTTAAAAATCATCATCAACTCAGTTTTCCAAACCTGCCCAGAAGCCGAGAGGGAAAGAGTGAGAGGGAAGGAGAGAGAGAGGAAGAGAGGAAGAGAGAGAAACAGATAGAAAAAAGAGAGGAAGGAAAAGAAAAAGAATGGGAGTAAGGAAGAGAGAAAGAAAATCAAAATCTAGTTTGAAACTAGCTCAACTATTTAAGTGGCATTTTGATATTGATAGAGTTGCCCTATTATGAGCTCACTGTTATAGACACACAGTACAGTATTTTATTTTGAAATTCTCTGAGGCAAAACAGGGTGGGTTTTTTATTTGTTTGTTTGTTTGTTTGTTTATTTATTTATTTTTTCTGTGCCGCCCAGTCCCGAAGGGACTGCCGCTCAGACACTATACTTTTCCGCCCCCCCCCCCCCCCAAAAAATAGAGGGAACACTGGTTTGGACAGATATCCTCTGCATGAGCAGATAGACAGGATCCCCCAAATCTTTCCACAGAATTTCTTTCCAACCTTCTGTTGCGTTGGAAACATTTCACAGTTGCAGACAATAAGCTTCTCCTCATCCCACTAGTTGGATTTGCACCTGTCTCATTGAATTCCCCCTCAAAATATTATGCAAGCTGATGCAGATAGGTTGGTGGTATCTGTGTTTCTTGCTCACCCCCTCACCCACCCACCCAGCCCTGTCTGCCTCCCACCATTCATGCTGCATCTGTCTCATTTTAGTGTGTGTAAGCCCTGAGCTCTAAACCACATGACCTTCCATCTTGTAAGAGAGGAAGATGCCTACTTTTGTTTGCCTTAATTGCTTTGCCCTGGGTCACATGACTAGGAGAGGAGGTTAAGAATGGACCCTTAAACCACAGCAGTCTCAGCTGCTCTCTCTCTCTCTCTCTCTCTCTTTGTGTATGTGTGTCTGTGTCTTTTTTTCCAGGAGTCTTCCAAGCAGATCAACTCTCCTTTTGTGAAATTTAGCCTTTTCTTTAAAAAAAAACAACTTTATTCAATTTTTCATTTTTGAAAACATCCCAGTAATTTTACACAGATCAATACCGATCTCTTATATTATGTCCATTCTACAATCTACTATTGTTGTTTATATTTAAAATATATTTATATATAGTGTTCATATTGACGTGGTTCCAATTTTTGTACATTCTTTCACATTACCGGTATGCCACATAGCTTTTTTTAAAAAAAATTGTTTCTCATCTAATTTATACCATTTATTCAAAGTTTAAATTTAGTCTTTCTTTTGCCATTTAGTCTTTCTTTAAATCTCATTCTGTTCGCCCTGGGAGAGCCACCCAGCTGATGGATGGCCAGAAAGTTTGAATTATGTGAGGGGAGAGGGGGCGTGGCAATGAGAGAGACAGAATGAGAGTGAGGCACAGAGAGAGAGAGAATGAGAGAAAGACAGAATGAGATGGAGGGAGGGAGAGAATGAGAGAGAGGGAGGGAGAGGGAGAAAAGGAATGAGAGTGTGTGTGAGAGAGAGAATGAGAGGGAGGCACAGAGAGAGAGAGAGAATGAGAGAAAGACAGAATGAGATGGAGGGAGGGAGAGAATGAGAGAGAGGGAGGGAGAAGGAGAAGGAGAAAAGGAATGAGAGTGTGTGTGAGAGAGAATGAGAGGGAGGAAGGGAGGGAGAGAGAGAATGCGAGAGGGAGGGAGGGAGAGAGGCAGGGAGAGAATGAGAGGGAGAGAGGGAGAAAGGGAATGAGAGTGTGTTTGAGAGAGAGAATGAGAGAGAGAGGGAGAGTGAGAGAGAGAGTGAGAGAGTGAGAATGAGAGAGGGAGGGAGGGAGGAGGAAAAGAATGAGAGAGGGGGGAGCATTGGCACTCTTTACATCGAAGCCCCATCTTCAATCGTGTCCCATGTCCCCAAGTCCTAAGCTGTGCAACCCACTCGCCAACCAAAAAGCGAGACATTTTGTCATCCCCGGGCGACAGTAAATCTCGGAAGGCAGATTTAAGAGTCAACTTCTGGGCGAGCGGGCAGAGAAGACGAATTGCCTGAGGAAAGACTTTCAACTTTCCACTATTTTGAGGGAAGCCCTCCGCCTCCAAGAGAAAATACAACGGTCGGGATTTACCATTTTGGGTAAGCGAGGACTCGCTTTCTCCGCCCCCTCCCCCTCCCCACTCCCGCGTTTCCAGAGAAAATTTACCAAGAGCAACAGGTGAGTCCGCCGACCGCCCAGACAGACCCAGAGGAAACCGCTCCGCCTGTAGGGCGAAGAGCGAACATGGTACCAGAGAGAACAAAGGACCGGCCGGAACAAGGATGGGACCCCCTCCTCCCCCTCCTCCTGCCCCCCCAAATCTCGCTCCGTTGTCTCAAAGAGCCCCCCTTACGCCCCCCTAGGAACTCTCTCCCCCCCCCCCGTCCCCAAGTTACCTGCGCTGCTATGGCTGTCATGGTGACTGGGGTTCCCGAGGGTGGCGGAGGAGGAAACCAAGAGGGCAACTTCGCTCCGCTTTGTTCCCAGCGTTAGAGGGGGCAAAAAAGTCTCCGCGCGTCCCCTTTCAGAGCCAGAAGGCTTCGAGCGAGAGCTGCGAATAGAGCGGCCCCCCGGACGACATCCCCGGGGAGGCGGGCAAGCCGGGCGGCGGAGCGCCCTTAGAGTTTTCCCTCCCGACTGAGTCAACAGAGACTCCGGCAGAAGGAGAAGGAGGAGGCGGGCAGAAACGGGAGGGGGGACGGGCGGAGTGCTCCGGAGAAACAAGGCGCGTCGGGAAAGGGCCGCTGCCTGCTGCGCCGACCTCGTGAAATTGAGGGGGGGAGTTGGATACTTAACGCAAAACATCCCCCTTTGCCCCCTCCCGCGCTTCTTCCAAGTTGGCCGTGCTCTCTCTCTCATTTTCTCTCTCCCATTCTCTCATTCTCTCTCTCATTCTTTCTCCCTCTCTCATTCTTTCTCCCTCCCTTTCTCTCTCTCTCAGTCTCTCAGTCTCTCAGTCTCTCATTCTCTCCCTCTCTCATTCTTCTACATCTCTCTCTCTCATTCTCTATCTCTCCTCATTTTCTCTCCCTCTCTTCCATTCTCTCTCCCATTCTCTCTCATTCCCTCCCTCTCATTCTCTCTCTTTCATTCTCTCTCCCTCTCTCATTCTCTCTCATTCTTTCTCCCTCCCTCCCTCCCTCCCTCTTTCTCCCTCTCATTCTCTCTCCCTCCCTCTCATTCTCTCTCTCTCATTCTCTCATTCTCTGTCTCATTCTCTCTCTCACTCTCTTTCTCATTCTCTCTCCCTCTCTCTCATTCTCTACATTCTCTCTCATACTCTACACAAACAATCTCTGTGACAACACGACAAGCAATTGTGTTCTCTTTGCTGATGATGTTAAACTATTTAATACCACTTACAATACTTCTACCCTTCTAAAGGACCTTAACCATGTAGGTGAATGGTCTAACAACTGCCAACTCAAATCTCTACCAACAAATGCTCCATCCTACATATTGGTAAAAAGAATCCGAATACTAAATACATACTTGGTAATACTGAATTAACAGCGGACCCTCACTCAGTCAAAGACCTTGGAGTACTCATTTCCAATAACCTAGGTGCTAGAGACCACTGTAAAAGCATTGCCAAAAAAGCATTAAGAATTGTAAACTTAATCTTACGTAGCTTCTTCTCTAGAAACACTGATTTATTAACCAGAGCATACAAAACATTCGTCATACCTATTCTAGAATATAGTTCACCTGTGTGGAATCCACACTGCATATCAAATATTAATACAATTGAAGGAGTCCAGAAATACTTCACAAGAAGAGCCCTTCACTCCTCCTCACGTAACAAATTACCCTACTCCTCCAGACTTCAAATACTAAATCTAGAAAATTTACAACTATGTCATCTCCGAACTGATTTAACTGTTGTTCATAAAATCATACATCATAATGTACTCCCTGTCAGTGACTACTTCACCTTTAACAACAACAACACAAGAGCACATAATAGATACAAACTGAATGTAAATCGCTCCAAACTTGACTGCAGAAAATACGATTCCAGCAATAGAGTGGTCACCGCCTGGAACTCATTACCTGACTCTGTTATTGCTTCCCCCAACCCCGAAATCTTCAACCTTACAATAGACCTCTCCCCTTTTCTAAGAGGTCTGTAAGGGGCGTGCATAAGTGCACTTTTGTGCCTAATGTCTCTGTCCTACTGTCTTATTATCCTCTCTATTACTACGTTCTACTTATGTTATGTTATGTTAATATGTACTATAATACTATACTTGTTTGACAAATAAAATAAATAAATAAATAAATAAATTCTCTCTCCTCTCATTCTCTCTCCCTCCCCCTCCTCTCTCATTCTGTACTCCCTCGCTCCCTCCCTTCCCTAGGTTTGCCACCACACGCTGGGCTGTAAAGGGAATGAGTGTGTTGGTGCGTGTGTTGCCCCTAGGCTGAGTAGTATAAGGGTAGCTGCTTTGGAGGGTCAGCGGGTCAGTGGGTCATCCAGACCCTGAGGTTGTGCTGCCTTGTCCCTGGTTGAAGACCTACATTACAGTAGTGGAACTCTGAATTAACCCAATTGCTTGAGGAGGTTGCACAAGAGACCGGGAGCTAATCACAGGGAATGGGTTGCACACAATAGGCCGCCGCAAAGAAAAACAAACACAAACATCTGAGCAAAGTTAAAAACTCATCAAGACTAAGCTCTTATGCAAATGCAGGCAGGATGTTGCAACGCCTGAGTAGCAGCATCTTATTTCCTGGATCCCACTCAACTGCAGGGAATGAATTACAGGGCAGTGACACCCACTGCTTATCCTACTTTAAAAGCAGATGAATAAAGAGGGTTAAAGGCCAGAAGAGAGGCTAGAATAAGCCCACAACCCACCCCCCTACAACCCCTCCCTCTCAAAAAAAGATTCCATCTGCTTGCAGTCAGGCTCAGCTACTTGCAATCAGTATAATCACATCCATGTTGACTTTCTGGTGACAAAGGCAAACACTTCCATAATCCAAGATCATATGCTGCAACGTCCTACCGGTCAATGACTACTTCAGCTTCAACCGCAACAACACAAGAGCACGCAACAGATTCAAACTTAATACGAACCGCTCCAAACTTGACTGTAAAAAATATGATTTCAACAATCGAGTTATCAAAGCGTGGAACTCATTGCCGGACTCAATTGTGTCAACCCCTAACCCCCAACATTTCTCCCTTAGACTCTCCACGATTGACCTCTCCAAATTCCTAAGAGGCCAGTAAGGGGCTTACATAAGTGCACTGGTGTGCCTTTCGTCCCCTGTCCAATTGTCTTCCCTTTCTCTCACTTATCATATATATTTTCTTTCTTTCATATACCCTCTCCTCTAATATATTTACCCTTATATATATTACTACATGTCTATTTTTCTTCCTATGTATTTGTGTATTGGACAAATGAAATAAAATAAAATAAATCAAAGATGGTCACTCTTTTATTTATTTATTTTATTTTGTTAAGCACCTATTGGTAGTATACATAGATACAATGCTGTTTATATACATGAGATGGGTACTAATAAGAGGGAAACATTAGGACAGGGACGGTAGGCACTTTTGCATGCTTTGTTACCACTGTATGCGGGTCTGTATAGTGGGTGTGTTTGAATGGATATGTGTGTATGTTAATAGCCTTTTTAGTTTTTTAAACATAATTCTTAATTAATTTTAATTAATCTTGATGTATACTGTTTTTTATATGCTGTAAGCCACCCTGAGTCTTCAGAGAGGGGCAGCATATAAATTCAATAAATAATAATAATGATGATGATGACAAATGTTAACAAAGAGAGAAGAGTTTACTATCCAGCTTGTCATCCAGTGATGGTCAGCTTTCCAGATCGCTTTTGGTAGCCCCATCCCAATTGTAGATTAATTGTGGAAATGGGAACATTGTGGAATTGTGGAAAGTTTCTGCTTTTTAACTGTAAACCAGCGACTGGGTTATGCGAGTCTCTGAAGCACAGCCCAGTTACCTTTCCATTTAATAAGCAGTTCTGTGCAAACCCAGCCTTTCTGGTTGGTTTCTGGGTCAGTGTGTCGCATCCAGAGTAATTAAAATGTGATAAGGATATTGTCTGCTCTGCCCTTTCCTGCTGATCGAGAATGCTATTCCCAACCAAGAAAATTAGATAGGATAAAGACCCATCTCTCAATCGCTGCAGTATAATTTGCACAAGCTTTTTTTTTTTTGGCCATGGTTCTTAAGTGAATCACTACCGTGTTTTCCCCGAAAATAAGACACTGTCTCATATTAATTTTTGCTCCAAAGGTTGTGCTACGTCTTATTTTCGGGGGGTGCCCTATATTTCTCAAATAAGACAAATTCACAGGCAGAAAAGCTGACACCCCCAAAGAAAGTGTACACTGATTACAGTACGGTACCTGTCAGTATGGCACCTACCCACACAAATGGCGGCACTTATATGGTACAACAGTATACTCCCGCTATTGCAGCTTCTTGCCACCAGAGGAACTACAGTCTACACACTGTAGTGGAGACTGTAATGGCGGTGAGACAGCAGCAGACTGTGTCTGCTGTACTGGACGGTACAAAGTGATGGAAGGGGCCAGCAGGGGACACCACATTATTACGGTACCACTATGAACAGCTTTGAATGGTACCGTATGTTTTTCCACCGTACCGTATGTAAACTTGACTACACCTTATTTTCGGGGGGTGCCTTATATTAGCAAATTCTGCAAAACCTCTGACATGCCTTACTTTCGGGGTACGTCTTATTTTCGAGGAAACAAGGTAGTTAAGTGAAGCACAAGGCCAGCTTTGCACATTGATTTTGGTGTTGGAAATTGGCTGGCAAATGGTGACCACATGACTCCAGGCTGCTGCAATGGCCATAAATAAATGTTGGATGCCAAGCACCTAACTCTGCCACATTTGATCACCTAACTGTGGGAATTGTGGGTGTGATAAATGCCATAAATGTGAGGAGTGATTGTAAGTCACTATTTTCTGTGCTGCTAAAACTTTTGATGGTCGCTAAACAAATGGTTGTAAGTTGAGGATTATCTGTACATCTATTAGCAAGGTTGTCAAACTCGTGGTCCATAGGTCCGATGTGAAATGTGCTGGTCACACTCACCCCTGGTTTAGAAAAGGGGGAAAAATTGTGATACGACATGTGATCACATGACCAGGAGTGGGATTCTCTGCCCAGCTGCTGGGTGGGTGTGGCCATGGTGGGTGTGGCCTCCCCAGCCTCCTGCATCGCGGCGGGAGGGCATTTTCACTCTCCCCAGGCTCTGTAGACTTTCCTCGAGGGTCCAGGAGGGACAAAATAGCCTTCCTTGTGCTCTGGAGAACCTCTGGAGGCTGGAAACAGGCTCATTTCTGGACTTCCAGTACTTTTGGTAGGGCTATTTTCCCTCCTCCCCAGGATCCAGAGGCTTTCCTTGAGTCTCCAGGAAGGTGACAATGGCTTCCTCCAGGCTCCAGAGGATGGAAATGGACTTCCAGTACTTCTGGTAAGCCCATTTTTTGCCCAGCCAAAGCCTCCACATGGGCCCTGCACTTACCTCACATCCAAAATGGGCCACGTGGAGACTCCTGGGAGGGGTGGGGTGGGGTGAGCCAGTCCTTGCAACTACACGTTTGGTGAACCAGATGTAAAATTAACATCCGGTTCACCCGAACTGGAGCAAACTGGCTGAATCCCATCCCTGAGTACATGATGCCATGAGTTTGACACCCCACATTCTCAGGACAGGAAAACATTTTGTTTTATTTTTTGCATGAACAATTTGTATCATGAAGAAGTACAGTGGTACCTCTACCTAAGAACGCCTCTACAGTCATACTTCATCTTACGAACATAATTTGTTCCCAGACAAGGTTCGTAAGGTGAAAAGTTCTTAAGATGAAATAATGTTTCCCATAGGAATCAATGGAAAAGCGAATAATGCATGCAAGCCCAAAACTCACCCCTTTTGCCCATTACTGCTGGCATTCGGATCCTTGTTTTATTTCTTTCCTAATGGGTTTGCATTCATTATTTGCTTTTACATTGATTCCTATGGAAAAATTGCTTCTACTTACAAACTTTTCTACTTAAGAACCTGGTCACGGAACGAATTAAGTTTTAAGTAGAGGTACCACTGTACAGCAAAACTGAGATAATATCCATTCTGGATTGATTTCAGCATTTTTCTCTGTTCACTTATTATCTGCAAACTGGTGGAAAGAAAGGGTGGGATATACTTAAATGTATTTTTTGAATCAGCCATGCAGCTGACAGTGTTTGATTGATTAGACTCCCAGTAATAATAAGATGAGCAGTGTTAAAATGTATGAATCAAACACCATGGCAGAAGGTGGAAAATAAAGTTGAAAGGGAAATGAAAACAACACTGTGTAATTCTCTAATTTTGTTGGATGAAGTGTAAATTCCATAAGAAGATGGTGAAGGAACAGCAACATTTAGTTTATAGCAGTGTTTTTCAACCAGTGTGCCGTGGCACACTAGTGTGCCGCAAGACATGGTCAGGTGTGCCGCGAAGCTCAGAGAGAGAAAGAAAACAAGAGAAAGAAAGAGCAAGAGAGAGAGAAAGAAAACAAGAGAGAAAGCAAGCAAGAGAGAGAAAGAAAGCAAGAGAGAGAGAAAGAAAGAAAGCAAGAGAGAGAAAGAGAACAAGAGAGAAAGAAAGCAAGAGAGAGCAAGAGAGAGAAAGAAAGAGAGAAAGACATAGAAGGAAGTAGGGAGGGAGAGAGAAAGAGCAAAAAAGAGGAAAGAAGGAAGAGAGAAAGAAAGAGGGATGGAGAGAGAGTGAAAAAAAGAGGGAGAGAAAGATGGAGAGAGAAATAGCGAGAGGAAGAGAGATAATTTTTTGTCCAAACTTTTTTTAGCCACCCCCCCCCCTCAATGTGCCTTATGATTTTGTAAATGTAAAAAATGTGCCGCGGCTCAAAAAAGGTTGAAAATCACTGGTTTATAGAATGTCACATTGGAAGTAAAATATGTGGGTTAAATTTTTATCTCAACCTCAGAGCTGCTTATCTGACCATTTAGCATTTGTTCCATCTTATTTATCTGATGGGATTAATGCAAAGCTAGAAAGTAGAAAAATAGCAGATGTGCTCCCACAAATTCCCTGAATAAACAGGAGAATTGCCACATATTTAGCCATACCATTGTTACTTAAAAGGTTATGTTTAAATTACCTTGGCTGAGTTTTCCAAAACATTGGTCTAATGTGTGGCTCAATCCAGGCCAACATTTCCGATTCAGGTGCTCCATACTTCAGTGTAAAGGACATTCTTTTTCAAAAAACATTTCAGGATGGCAATTTGGGTTTAAAAATACATTTTTAAACCCAAATTGGTTAATTTTTGTTTTTGAGTGGAAGATGCCATGTTCCTAATAATAACTTATCTTCTTTGGGTATGTAAAATTATGTAAAATTTCAGTAGAAGAGAATATACGTAGTTCAGGATTGAATTGAGGAGACCTTGAAGATAATGTTACCTAGTCTGATGATGAAATATCTGCAAGCAAATAATCAAGCTCAGCCTTCTGGATCAAAGTCTGCAGAAAAAGAAAGATAAAGAAGAGCAAAATAGTCTAAATATAGTATTGCTTGTGACTCAGCTCCCTTCAGGACTTTAATCTTTTTTTTTAACAACAGAACAAAAACTTTGCTCAGTTTGGATAAGAAGAAAAGGGGATGTAAGAGGAGTCAAACAAATGAGTGTAGATAGGGCAGAGTAATCCAATCAGATCCACCACATATAGGTAATCCTCAACCTACGACCACAATGAAGCCCAAAATTTCTGTTGCTAAGCAGGATAATAGTTAAGTGAGTTGTGCTCCACCTTACAACCTTTTTTTTTACAGCAGTTAATTGAATCACTGCAATTGTTAAGTGAATGATGTGGTTGTTAAACAAATCTGGCTTCCCCCACTAACTTTGCTTGTTCAGAAGCTAGCTGGGAAAGTCACAAAAGGATGGAAAAATGGAAAAGTTCAAAATAAACAGTTAAAATTAAAGACATAATCATTAAGGAGAAAGAAATAGAAGTTTAAATATCGGGGGAAAGAGAAAAGGGAGAAAGAAGGAAAGACCTATTGGAAAGGAGTTATAGAAACTGTAAATGAATTGTTAATATTAGCTATTTAAGTATGAATTAATATCATGAGAAATGTAAACTGACTTGTCATGTAATGTCCACTATTTTTAAACGTTTTCTGTTTGTTGTATGTATTTATAAATAAAAAAATTCTATTAAAAAAAGGTGATCAACTATAAATACATGCTGGTTGCCAAGCACTTGAATTTTGATCGTGTGACCATGGGGATCCTTCAATGGTCGTAAGCATGAACATCAATCATAAGTCACTTTTTTCAGTGCGGTTTGTAACTTCAGATGCTCACTAAATGAATGGTCATAAGTCAAGGACTACCTGTACTGCAGTATCATTATTGGCAGATGTTTTCATATGTAGGAAATTTAATAATTTAATTTAATTTAATTTAATTTAATTTAATTTAATTTAATTTAATTTAATTTAATTTAATTTAATTTAATTTAATTTAATTTAATTTAATTTAATTTAATTTAATTTAATTTAATTTAATTTAATTTAATTTAATTTAATTTAATTTAATTTAATTTAATTTAATTTAATTTAATTTAATTTAATTTAATTTAATTTAATTTAATTTAATTTAATTTAATTTAATTTAATTTAATTTAATTTAATTTAATTTAATTTAATTTAATTTAATTTAATTTAATTTAATTTAATTTAATTTAATTTAATTTAATTTAATTTAATTTAATTTAATTTAATTTAATTTAATTTAATTTAATTTAATTTAATTTAATTTAATTTAATTTAATTTAATTTAATTTAATTTAATTTAATTTAATTTTTAGATTTTTATGCTGCCCCTCTCCAAAGATTCGAAGCGGCTCACAACAAGAAACGGTACAAATCCAATAGTACATTAAAACAGTTTAAAACCCTTAATATAAAAAACAATCATACATCTCATATAGACCATACATAAAGTGGAAAAGGCCCAGGGGAATCAATTTCCCCATGCCTGACAACAGAGGTGGGTTCTGAGGAGTTTGCGAAAGGCAAGGAGGGTGGGGGGAGTTGATTCCAGAGGGTCGGGGCTGCCACAGAGAAGGCTCTTCCCCTGGGTCCCACCAGATGACATTGTTTTGTCGACGGGACCCAGAGAAGGCCAACTCTGTGGGACCTAACCGGTTGCTGTCGGTCCCGGAGATATTCTGGTCCGATGCCATGAAGGGCTTTATAGGTCATGACCAACACTTTGAATTGTGACCGGAAACTGATCGGCAACCAATGCAGACTGTGGAGTGTTGGTGCAACATGGGCATACTTAGGGAAGCCCATGATTGCTCTCGCAGCTGCATTCTGCATGATCTGAACTTTCCGAACACTCTTCAAAGGTAGCCCCATGTAGAGAGCATTACTCCCACCGATACAGTTGATGCCATTGCACTGGTATTGAAAATTAAGCTGTGCATGCAGCTCCGCATTCCCGGCATGCGCGCATGTGCATCTGAGTGAGATTTTGCTTCTGTGCATGCGCAGGATGCAAAGTCTCATGAGGGGATGCATGCATGCGTGTGAGATTTTGGTGATGTTTTGCTTCTGCACATGTGCAAAAGCAAAAAATTCACTGAAATCTCTCGTGCACATGCGCCCCCTCTTCAGACACATGTGCGCGCATCCTAGAGACACAGAGCTGCACACGCAGCACACCGGGAGCGGCAGGAGCAGTAATCCCCACCTGGGTTAGATCAATGTTTTTCAACCAGTGTGCCGCGAGACATAGTCAGGTGTGCCGCGAAGAAGGAAGCTCAGGTTCCGGTCTTGCAACTTTTTGCTGAGAGTGAGCGAGAAAGAAAGAGAGAAAGAAAGAAAGAAAAAGAAAGCAAGAGAGAGAGAAAGAGAGTGAGAGAGAGAAAGAAAGAGAGAAAGAAAGAAAAAGAAAGCAAGAGAGAGAAAGAGAGTGAGAAAGAGAGAGAGAAAGAAAGAGAGAAAGAGAGAAAAAGAAAGCAAGAGAGAGAAAGAAAGAGAAAGAGAGAGAGAGAAAGCAAGAGAGAGAGAAAAGAGGAAGGGAGAGAGAGAGAGAGAAATGAGCAAAAAGGGAAGGAAAAAAAGTGAAATGAGAAAATGATTGAGGCAGAGAATGAGAGGAAAGAGAGAGAAACAAAAGAGAGAGAGAGAAGTGACTCTTGATTTAAAGCACCCAAAGAATAAGAGAGAGAGAAAAACAGTCACTGTTTTTGGAAATGGTTCAAGAGTGTGTAAACACACACACACACAAGGGGGGGAGGAGACAGGGATGGAAAAAGAGAGGAGAGTGACTTAGAGTGTCATTTTGGTTGGTGGTGTGCCCCAGGATTTTGTAAATGTAAAAAATGTGCCGCAGCTCAAAAAAGGTTGAAAACCACTGAAATTAACCAATTGTTCCTTGCATCTCATCTGATTTCATCTAAGCCCATTATTTTGTTTCATTGGCTTATTATCTTAATACCTTGCCTGCAACAATGAAACAAATGCCAAATATGATTCTACGACACTGTATCTCAAGATCTATTTGTATAAAACCTTTCAACCGAGAAAAGCATTTTGTATGTCTCACAGCTGAATGAGTCTGCCAAGTGCTTTACTTTGCTATGCCTTGACGACGTTGCAAATCTCCATCACTCCTTACACAACATCTTTTCCGCAAGGGGATAAGCGCAGCAAGAATGACAGAACACATAACATTAGAAGGCACAGGAGAAATATGGACTTGGGCAATTCTAGCGAGTGTGGAAAAACTGGGACTCGTGTCAGCCTTTTGACTTTTGCGGATCACTTTTAATCTCCCTGAAACTGGCATCACTACTATGCTAAGATGATCCAGGAGCAATCTTCTACGATTCCACTATGTTTTCCTTTATGCTCACGCATTGTAACAAGTTGAGAATTTGCATGAAATATAGTCCTTCAAGATCCATGTTCAAATCCTCATGAGTTTTCAGCCCAGCATGGCTTAGAAACTTCTTCTTAAGAGGGTAAAATGAAATACAGTGTTCCCTCAATTTTTGTTGGTTCGAACTTCGCGGAACGTCTATACCAGTGTTTCCCAACCTTTTTTGAGCCGCGGCACATTATTCATGTTTTCAAAATTCTGGGGAACACTGAAGGGGGGGGGGGCGGGGGGGCTAAAGAAAAGTTTGGACAAAAAAATATCTCTTCCTCCATTTCACTCTATTTCTCCCTCCCTCTTTCTCTCTCTTCCTTCCTTCCCTTCTTTCTCTCCATCCCTCTTTCTTTATTTCTTCCTCTCTTTTTTGCTCTCTTTCTCTCTCCCTCCTTCCCTCCCTCTATGTCTTTCCCTCTCCTTCCTTCCCCCTTTCTTTCTCTCTCTCTCTTGCTTTCTTTCCCTCTCTTTCTCTTGCTTTCTTTCTCTCATTCTCTCTCCCCTCCTTTTTCTCTCTCTCTCTTTCTCTCTCGTTCACCACGCCAGCAACAGAGAGAAAAAGAAAGAGCGAGAGAGAGCCGGAGAGAGAGTGGAATGCGCAGCAGCCATCAGCCTCCTCGCCCTCCCAGACGTCCCCAGCGCCCGGCCTCACGCCGCCTCCCGTTAGCCCGGCCGAAAGCCACACAGTCCCGGACTCCCGGATCGCTTGCTTCTCCGGCCAGCGCGGCGCTTTCCTGGGCAGATGGCTTTGCTGACCGGAGAAGCGAGCGATCCGGGAGTCCGGGACTGTGGCTTTGCGCCATGAAGAGAAAACGGCAGCAGGGAAAAGTCGGCCGTTTTCTCTTCATGGCGCAAAGCCACACAGTCCCGGACTCCCGGATCGCTTGCTTCTCCGGTCAGCAAAGCCATCTGCCCAGGAAAGCGCCGCGCTGGCCGGAGAAGCGAGCGATCCGGGAGTCCGGGACTGTGTGGCTTTGCGCCATGAAGAGAAAACGGCCGACTTTTCCCTGCTGCCGTTTTCTCTTCATGGCGCAAAGCCACACAGTCCCGGACTCCCGGATCGCTCGCTTCTCCGGCCAGCGCGGCGCTTTCCTGGGCAGATGGCTTTGCTGACCGGAGAAGCGAGCGATCCGGGAGTCTGGGACTGTGTGGCTTTGCGCCATGAAGAGAAAACGGCAGCAGGGAAAAGTCGGCCGTTTTCTCTTCATGGCGCAAAGCCACACAGTCCCGGACTCCCGGATTGCTCGCCCCAAGGCAGGAGGCGGCGGCGGAGGAGAGTGGGCGGATCGGGCGGGCAATGGGGCAGGGCGGAGAAGCCAGGGGCGCGTTTGGCCGGAGGCACCGTGGGGAGGCAGGGGCAGGGAGGTGCGGCAGTAGGTGCCTCCGGCCAAACGCGCCCCTGGCTTCTCCGCCCTGCCCCATTGCCCGCCCGATCCGCCCACTCTCCTCCGCCGCCTCTCGCCGCGGCACACCTGACGATGTCTCGCGGCACACTAGTGTGCCGCGGCACACCAGTTGGGAAACGCTGGTCTATACCACGGTTTTTCAAAAATATTAATTAAAAAATACTTTGCGGTTTTTTCCCCTATACCACGGTTTTCCCCGCCCGATGACGTCATATGTCATTGCCAAACTTTTGTCTGCCTTTAAAAAACATTTTTAAAAATAAACTTTAATAAATAAACATGGTGAGTAATAATCTAAATGGTTGCTAAGGGAATGGGCAATTGTAATTTAGGGGTTTAAAGTGTTAACGGAAGGCTTGGGATACTGTTCATAGCCAAAAATAGTGTATTTATTTCCGCATCTCTACTTCGCGGAAATTCGATTTTTGCGGGCGGTCTCGGAACGCATCCCCTGCGAAAACCGAGGGAACACTGTACTCCACATATGCTACACCCATGTTCTGTGTAATAGTTTTTAAAAATGAGATAGATATATGAATTAACTATCCAGGAATTCCAAAATGAAGGAAACAAATAAAACATAAAATAAGAGGGTTGGAAGGGACCAGTGAAGGGCTGCAAAACTTTTTTACTACCACACTGTGGGCGTGGCTTATTTTGTGGGTGTTGCTTGCCAGCCATGTGAGCAGGTGGGAGTGGCTTGATGATCATGTGACTGGGGGTGGCTTAAAGGTCATGTGAATGGCTTAAAGGTGGCCAACCTGACATCACTCACGTCAAAGGTTTGTATTAGGGTAAGGGTGCCTGACCTCTCCTCGCCTCAAAGAGATACAATTTCCCTTACTATTACTGAACATCCAAAATATACTATTTAATTCTATGTATATATGCCATGTGTGTACATACTGTACACATTACACACAGGTACACAAAAATATACATTATCTACTATATAAAGTATATGTACACACACACACACGCATGCACAGCTCTTCTAAAATTATACACATTCAACTTCATTTACTGTGATAGGAAAAATATACCCAGAGCCCAGAAGGGGGGGAAAAAATAAAAAAATCATTTTTTTCTACCAGTTCTGCGTACCTGATCGTAACCATAGGAGCCCATCACTGGAAGGGACTTTGGAGGTCATCTAGTACAATTCTCTGCTTAAGCAGGAGATTCTGCTTGAATCAAATGGGAGCAAGACTATTTTGTCTTATGCACTCCTTGTCTGTGCAATGAAATGATTATTGGAGCAGGGTGATAGAACAAGAAGATTCTGAGTACTGTGGTTTCTCCACCCGTTGTGACTTGGATATAAGTTTATACAAGAGTTCCTTTGGGCTGTAGGTTGTGTTCTTGGATCATCTTGGGAGGCACATCTTTAAACATCTTTATTGACCTCTCCAGGTTCCTAAGAGGCCAGTAAGGGGCGTACATAAGTGCAATGGTGTGCCTTTCGTCCCCTGTCCAATTGTCTTTCCTTTCTCTCTTATCATATATATTTTCTTTCTTTCATATATCCTCTCCTCTAAGTTCACTTTTACCCTTATATATATTACTACATGTCTATTTTTCTTCCTATGTATTTGTGTATTGGACAAATGAACAAATAAATAAACAAACAAATAATAAAATAAAATAAAATAAAATAAAGCAAAGCAAAGCAAAGCAAAGCAAAGCAAAGCAAAGCAAAGCAAAGCAAAGCAAAGCAAAGCAAAGCAAAGCAAAGCAAAGCAAAGCAAAGCAAAGCAAAGCAAAGCAAAGCAAAGCAAAACAAAACAAAACAAAACAAAATAAAAATAAACCAATCAAGGCGGGTTGGTTGGGGGAATATGGGGGTTGGCTATGTGAAGTATTTCATTTTATCCTCTGAAGAAGAACCTTCTTAGCCAGGCTGGACTGAAAACCAATGAGGATTTGAATGTGGATTCACATTTCTCTTCCCTTCTGAATGATCTTGTGCAGAAGAAGGGAAACAACCCTTCCCCCTCCATCTGACTTCAGTAATGAGATGTGGATAGGATGAAAAATACATGAGCTTCATATTCAGTGACCTTTGAATTATATTACAGTAGAACGTATACGAGAGCCTCTCCTCACTTGCATTAATGTCAGCACCAACTTGCCCTTCCAAATTTTTATGTCTGTTGTGATGTTGCCTTCAATTGATGCCCAGCCCATAAAGCAGAGGGCATTAGGTCATCCTTACTTTATCTTATCAGCAGTTCTGCCCTGGTTACCATCTGATGCACTCTCCCGGGCATTTAATTAATGAATTGATTGATTAATTAATTTTATTAATTTTATTCATTGGATTTATATATTTTTTATTTTTTATTTTTATTTATTTATTTTGTCCAATACATAATACACATTGAATGGAATAGATATGTAGTAATATAACTAAAGAAACAAATAGAAGAAAAGATATAAAAGTATAGGTGAACAAATTTGAAAGGAAGAAAAAGATAAATGAGATAAGGAGAGACAATTGGACAGGGGACGGAAGGCGCACTGGTGCACTTATGCACGCCCCTTACTGACCTCTAAGGAACCTGGAGAGGTCAATCGTGGATAGTCTAAGGGAGAAATGTTGGGGGTTAGGGGTTGACACTACTGAGTCATGTAATGAGTTCCATGCTTCGACAACTCGGTTGCTGAAGTCATATTTTTTACAGTCAAGTTTGGAGCTTTTAATATTAAGTTTGTATCTGTTGCGTGCTCTTGTGTTGTTGCGATTGAAGCTGAAGTAGTCATTGACAGGTAGAACAGAATGTTGCAGCATATGATCTTGTGGGCAATACTTAGATCGTGTTTTAGGCGTCGTAGTTCTAAGCTTTCAAGACCAAGGATTGATAGTCTGCTTTTGTAGGGTATTCTGTTTCGAGTGGAGGAGTGAAGGGCTCTTCTTCATTTATATGCCGCCCCTCTCTGAGGACTCCTGTCAGTGGCACAGCTTGGTGAGCCACATAGGATGAAATCAGTCTAACATCTATTGACCTCTATTCTCTCCCAATCCCTGGGTACTCAGGACCACTCCTGCTTTGGGCAGTGGGGAAAGTTGTATTCTTTCAAATTGGGCCCTTCTCTTCGGTTTTCAGACTTCTTTATCAGTCAGCAGTTTTGCCACATGGATTTTAGTTCTTCCATGGAATAAAATGGAATCTGACAACCTAGCTACCTATCAAGATTCCCACATAAAGGCAAGTGACTGGTAGATGTTTTTCTGCCAAATAGTGGTATTCAATTACAGAAGAGAAACACAAAACCAGGTGGATCTACCAGTCCCTTCTCCTGGTGTGTCCTCTACATCATAAATACATACAGCCCATCCCCCTTGCTGATGTTACACTGGCAGGATAGGAATTGTCAATGGGATTAGCAAATGTTCGGTTTTGATACTTTTCTGTTGGCTCAAGAAAATGTGGACCACACTGTAGTTTATCTCCAAGATTGAGTCCTGAATACATATGCATATAATTGTGCCATAAATAATGCATTTATTTTCTGTTATTATCTTTCAGAATGGGCCATTCTCTTTTTGATATTGTTCTGAAATACTGTATATAGCAGGGATGGGTTCTGGTTTTCTTTGCTGCCAGTTCACTCCTTGATACACAGCATTAAAAAACAAGATGGTGGCACCTGCGCTATTGTTGACGCCATTGCACCGATACCGAAAATTGAGATGTGCATGCAGCTCCACATCCCTGGCATGCACGCATGTGCATCTGAGTGAGACTTTGCTTCTGTGCATGCACAGGATGCAAAGTCTCATGAGGGGATGCATGCATGTGCGTGAGATTTCAGTGACTTTTTGCTTCGGCACATGTGCAAAAACAAAAAATTCACTGAAATCTCTCATGCACATGTACCCCCTCCTCAGACACGCGTGCGCCCATGCCAGAGACACAGAGCTGCACATGCAACACACCGGTAGCGGCAGGAGCAGTAACCCCCACCTGGGTTAGACCAGTGTTTTTCAACCAGTGTGCCGCAAGACATAGTCAGGTGTGCCGCGAAGAAGGAAGCTCAGGTTCTGGTCTCGCAACTTTTTGCTGAGAGCAAGAGAGAGAGAAAGAGAGTAAAAGAAAGAGAGAAAGAAAGAGAGAAAGAGAGAGAGAAAGAGAGTGAGAGAGAGAGAAAAAGAAAGACAAAGAAAGCAAGAGAGAGAAAAAGTGAGAGAGAGAGAGTGAAAGAAAGAGAGAAAGAAAGAAAGAAAGAGAGAGAGAAAGAGAGTGAGAGAGGGAAAGAAAGAAAATGACAAAGAAAGCAAGAGAGAGAGAAAGAGTGAGAGAGAGAGAAAGAAAGAGAGAAAGAAAGCAAGAGAGTGAGAGAGAGAGAAAGAGAGAAAGAAAGAAAAAAAGCAAGAGAGAAAGAGAGAAAGAAAGAAAGAAAGAAAAAGAAAGAGAGAGAAAGAGAGTGAGAGAGAGAGAAAGAGAAAGAAAAAGAAAGCAAGAGAGAGTGAGAGAGAGAGAGAAAGAAAGAAAGAGAGAAAGAAAGAAAAAGAAAGCAAGAGAGAGAAAGAGAAAGAGAGTGCTATTGAGAGAGTCAGTTCAGGCATGGGTCACTGCCAGTTCTAGTGATTCAGGCCCCCAAGCTACTACTGGTTCCATAGAACTGGTCTAAACCGGGAAGAAGCTGCCCTGAGTCTTCGGAGAAGGGCGGTATACAAATCTAATAAATAATAATAAAAAGAACCCATCTCTAATACTGTATATAGCAGATCTGTGTGCTTTTCTTTTTCTTATGATTAGTGCATTCTATGTTTGGTTGCCGTAAATGTAAAGGGGGAGTTTCCCTTATTTCCTGCCTTTTTCTTCATTGTTTTCAGTATACTGTTTAATTTACCTCATGATATTTCTGAGTATCTTCCATTCTTTCTTTCTGGATGATGGTTGCTGTGCAATTCCTTGACACACTTCACTATCTTATTTTATTGACTTGATTCCACATAATAATTATTTAATTAAATGAAAGGAATGATTATATTCTAGTGATGTATGTATGTATATATGTATGTATGCAGTGAAGGGATACCAAATTTTTTACTACCACACTGTGGGCGTGGCTTACGCATTTTCTCTCAACATCTTTCAGTGTAAATTGGGTGTTCTGGGGTGGAGCTCCATTTTCGCTACTCCACTGCATCCCACCACCACCGTCCGGGAAGTAGCCCACCCCTGTATGTATGTATGTGTATAGGAAAACGTTCCCCTCACACATATGTGCTCATCCCCATTTCAAAGCCAAACAGCCAGCGCTGTCTGAATATGTCACTTTGGCCACGAGGCTGGTATGACTGAACGCCAACGGTGCACAGAATGCTGTTTCCTTCCCACCAAAGGTGGCCCCTATTTTTCTATTTACATTTTTTTATGTGCTTTCAAATTCCTAGGTTGGCAGAAGCTGGGACAAGTAAAGGAAGTTCAACCCATTAGGTGGCACTAGGGATTCGAGCTGCTGAACTGCTGAGCTTTTGATACATTTTGGGAAATCTTTTTAAAATTATGTTACAAACCAGAAATTAAGCCTTCCTCCAAATATATCTTTAAAGATCAAACAGAAAACACAGCGGAGATGAACATAAAGAGGACAGACTTTGCATGGCTCAGAGAATTAGCTAGAATCAATTAACATTTGATTCTACAAACACTGAGCAAGATAGTGTCCTTATTACTGAAATAATCAGGAAAATCTTATCACCGAGATTAAATGGTCAACTTTTGTACACATTTGCCACACTTGATCAAATGGTTTCTGTTTCAGAAAAAGCTTGCAACATGAAAAATCAAAAAGAAAAGCACTTTTATTTTATCAGCAGTGCAGCAATATTGCTGCCAAAGTCCAAATTGGCTCCTGAAAATATGTCAGTCTAGATGTTTAATTGCAGCATGATCAGGTTGTTTAAGAACTCTCCCTTTCTTGGTGCTATCTGAGATTGGTACGGGTTTTTTTCTTGCTAGTTTGCTAATAAAATGTCTGCAAGACAACCACCAAACTCAGAAAGCACCAAGGACCCCAACAGTTTAATCCCGAGCTACGCATATTCTTTCCCTGTCCATTCCCTTGAGCAAGGATAAACAAGCAAGATCAAAATGCCAGGAAAAGCATACAGTGGTACCTCTACTGTACTTAATTTGTTCCATGGCCAGGTTCTTAAGTAGAAAAGTTTGTAAGAAGAAGCAATTTTTCCCATAGGAATCAATGTAAAAGCAAATAATGGGTGCAATTGGGGAAACCAAGGTGGAGGCCCTGTTTCCTCCCAGAAGATTCCTAGAGAGGCCCCATGGAGGATTCTCCCTGCCTTTTCCGGCCCTGTTTCCTCCCAGGAGATTCCTAAGAGGCTCCAAGGAGGCTTCTCCCTGCATTTTCCGGTTACAGTTTTGGAGGCTCGGGTTTGTAAGTGGAAAATGGTTCTTAAGAAGAGGCAAAAAAATCTTGAACACCCGATTCTTATCTCGAAAAGTTCATAAGTAGAGGCGTTCTTAGGTAGAATTTAGTAAATTCCATATTCCATGTTGATGAAATTTAAATCTTTTTTTTTTTAAAGGGAAGGCTAGCCGTCTACAAAGCAAAGCACCTTTCTTAATTAACAAAATGACTGTAGAGTCCACATGACCTTTAAACATTCTTCAAAGATAAAGATGATTCATGGTGTCATCCGTTGTTGACAAACTATTGGGTTGATTCTCTTCAATAACTCTGTAAAGACAGCCAATACAATCACACTGGAAAGCTGAGGAAGTGGGGTGTAAATAAGTGGGGTTTTTAAAATGTTTTTAGTAGAAATTTAGATTTGCTGAAATTGTCTTCTGTTATTCTGTTGTGAGCCGCCCCGAGTCTGCGGAGAGGGGCGGCATACAAATCTAAATAAATGAATGAAATGAATGAATGAACAGAGCTAGTGGACACGGAGAGGGGTGGCAGGGCCGCCGATAGACCGGTACTACTGGGAGTCCCGTACCGGGCCCGGTGATTAGAGGGGCCCGCAGTTAGCAGCTCCTTGCACATGTGCAGACTGTCACCTCAGTAAAGAAAAAGGCCGGGCCCTTTTGTGCATGTGCAAGGAGCTGCTAATTTGGCGCCAGAAGGCCGGGGCTCCTAATTGTTAAAAAAGTTGTGAGAAGAGGAAGCTGAGCTTCCTTCTTAGCGCCTTCCAAGTTTTCCGGCAACTGCAGCACCCCGCCCGACTGGATCTTCCCTGGCGGCTGCAGCAGGTGAGCTTTGGGGCTGGTGGGAGGGTAGCGGCAGAGGAAGGGCGGCGCGCAGCGGGAGGGTGATGGCGGCGGCAGTGACGGCTGCAGCGGTTGTAGGCCCCTCTCCCCCCTCAGCCAGGCGGGGCGCTGCAGTTGCCGGAAAACTTGGAAGGCGCTAAGAAGGAAGCTCAGCTGGCAGCGGGTAGTAGCCGTGGGGCAGCGGCAGAGTGGTCAGCTGTGAGGCGGAGGCTGAGCTCTGGAACAGAGGCACTGACCGTGGCGGCTGGACAGCATATACGGCATTTACGGCATCTAGCAACACGTCTAGCCGCCGCCGTCAGTGCTCAGTTCCGGAGCTCCGCCTCACAGCTGACGACCTTGCCGCCGCCGAGAGAAAGAGAGAGGGAGAGAGGGGGGAGAGAAAGAGATAGCAAGAGAGGGAGAGAGAGAAAGAGAGAGGGAGAGAGGGGGGAGAAAGAGAGAGAAAGAGATAGCAAGAGAGGAAGAGAGAGAAAGAGAGAGGGGGCAGAGAGAGAAAGAGAGGGAGAGTGAGAAAGAGAGAGGGAGAGAGGGGGGAGAAAGAGATAGCAAGAGAGGGAGAGAGAGAAAGAGAGAGGGAAAGGGGGGAGAGAGGGGGGAGAGAAAGAGAGAGAAAGAGAGGGAGAGAGAGAAAGAGAGAGGGAGAGGGGGGAGAGATAGCAAGAGAGGGAGAGAGAGAAAGAGAGAGGGAAAGGGGGAGAGAGGAGGGAGAGAAAGAGAGAGGGAGAGGGGGAGAGATAGCAAGAGAGGGAGAGAGAGAAAGAGAGAGGGAAAGGGGGAGAGAAAGAGAGAGAAAGAGAGAGGGAGAGAGAGAGGAGATAAAGGAAGAGGAGAGATAGAAAGGAAGAGAGAGAAAGAAAGAGGGATAGAAAGATAGAGAGAGTGAGAGATGCTCAGTGAGCCTTTCTTTGAAGTTGCCTTCCTTTCTTTCTTTCTTTCTTTCTTTCTCTCTTTCTTTCTTTTTCTCTCTTGCTCTCTTGCTCTTTCATTCTTTTTTCTTTCTCTTGCTTTCTTTCTTTCTCTTTCTTTCTCTCCTTCCTTCCCTCCTTCCATTTCTTTCATTCCCCCTCTCTATTTTTATTTCTCTTTCATTTTCTTTCTTTCTCTCTTTCTTGCTTTCTTTCTTGCTCTTTTTCTTTCTCTCTTTTACCTTCCCTTCCTCTATTTCTTCTTTTCTTTCTCCTTCCTACCTTCTTCCCTCCCTCCCTCCCTCCCTTCAGTCCTTCCTCTCTTACTCTCCCCTTTCATAAGTTTCCTTGCTTCCTTCCTCTGTTCCTGTCCCTTCCCCCTTTCTTTCTTTCTTTCTTTCTTTCTTTCCTTCCTTCCTTCCTTCCTTCCTTCCTTCCTTAACTCCATCCATTTCTTGCTTTCCTTTTCCTTCCTCCCTTCTTTCCTCCCTCATTCCCTTCTTTCACTCCTTCCTCTCTTACTCTCCCCTTTCACACCTCTCCTTGCTTGCTTTGCACCCTTCCTCTGTTCCTGTCCCTTCCCTCTTTCCTTTCTTCCCACCCTCCGTCCATTCATTCACCCATTCCTCTCTTGATCGCCCCTTTTACCATTCCTCCCTCCCTCCCTCCCTCCTTCCTTCATAGCTCGCCCTCGCCTTTCTTCCCTTCCTTCCAGATGGGAGTGCCCCCTCAAGACACCTGCCTGACTGCTGGTACCCTGCTTTTTCTCTCCCCTCATCCTTTCCAGCTCCTCACGTTTACTGGCTGGGGAATTCTGGGAGTTGAAGTCCAGATATCTTCAAGTTGCCAAGGTTGGGAAACACTGGCCTATGGGACCGCCTCGCTTGGCGTGAAGCGGGAAATGATCCCCAGGGGATGGAGTGGCTTGGCAACTTAAAATAGTTTTAAAATGGCGGGGGGGGGGCAGACACTTAGGCTGTATGGGGCCCCAAAATTCCTGATGGTGGCCCTGAGGGGCGGCATACAAATCTGATAAATAAACAAATAAACAAACAAATAAATAAATAAATAAATAAAAGTAGATTCATTCCAATAGTTTGGCACTGAAGTGCTATTTAGACATTGAAAGACACTTGATTCCAAATGCAGCTCATCACAGAACAAATAAACATAATACATGTAGGGTTAAGGGCTCATGCTTTATTTCTGTGTAATAGAAGTAGTCTTTATGCAATTTCTTTTCAAGGCCATAAAACTTCCTCTGAAGTATGCTTAATTCCTGATGGTTTCACATCCATGTATTTTTCCTGGCAACAATACAGAAGTGATGTCGTCATTGATTTCTTGGAGAATATATTCTCATCCTCCCCCTTCAAACTGAGTAGCTGGAAAGTTTCATCTCTTTTTTAAACTCCTACCACCTTGGGTTTTTCTTGGTGGTCCCCCCACCATTTGAAATATTAACCCTACCTGAGTCTGCTTAATTTCCCAACTGCATTGAAAGCAAGGTTTCCTATTCTGGTTGGTTGTTTATTAGAATTTAATCCCACCTTTCTTCCTTTATAGGAACTACAAGGAGGCAAACATACAGTTCCTAATTGTCTTTTCTCTTATTTTCCATACAAAAAGCACCCGGTGAGATGGTTTACGCTGAGAGTCTGTGATGGCCTAAAGCAGAGATCCTCAAACTTGGAACTTTAAGACTTGTGTACTTCAACTCCTAGAATTCTCCAGCCAGCATAGCTGGCTGGAGAATTCTGGGAGTTGAAGTCCACAAGTCTTAAAAGTTGCCAAGTTTGGGGACCCCTGGCCTAAAGTCATTCAGCTGGCTTTCATGTCTAAAGCAGGACTAGAACTCACAATCTCTTGGTTTCTAGGCCAGCACCTGAACCACTATAATGTACCCGTTCAGCATTTTTGATGAAGATATTAGTGCCAATAACAACCCGGGAGCCGTTTTGAGCAAAGTAAAAACAGGTTTCCCATACATTTTGCCAAACCTACGTATTCTGTAAGGAATATTTTGCTTGTGTCCACCTAACCTTCCCACCTAGTTTCTTAAGCATGTGAATCCTTTTTGCTGAGATGTGTTCCTGTGTCAGGTGCTTGCATTTTCATAAATATTATAGCGATTTCATTTTGGAATAGTTAAATGGAAGTATTCATCAAGATATTCAGTTCCTCTCCAAATCATTTATCCAATCTATGAAGATGCTGAGAATATGCTTGGGAAAGTGTACATAGGCCAGCTGGGCTGTCAGAGGTATTCTGGAAGACAAACAGCCTCAGCCTTAGCCTGAGTGGTGAGTCTCCTGGCCCGGAATGGGGCTGTTCGCCTCTTCTGCTTGTTTCGTTCCCAGCCTTCCACCCCCAGCATTCGGATGCTGCCATTTCTCCTTGGCCCTTTCGCCGAACGGGCTCAAAAGCCCCTTCACCCTGGCCTTTTGGACACAGGGGACACTTTTCCGCCAGCCAATCAGAAGAGCAAGAATCTCACCCTTCCTTCATTCATTCCTTTCCATTCCCCTCCACTTTGCCTGCACGTGTTTGGAAGCAGCCTTTTTAGAAGGAACAGGAGGGGGTCCCTCTCTGTGTGTGTGTGTTTTGCAAATTGTAATTTCTTTTTATGCTGTCACTTAATTCCTCAATTCCTCAATCTCCAGACTATACTCAATCTGTATAGTCTGGAGAACAGAAGGGAAAGGGGGGACATGATCGAAACATTTAAATATGTTAAAGGGTTAAATAAGTTTCAGGAGGGAAGTGTTTTTAACAGGAAGGTGAACACAAGGACAAGGGGGAACAATCTGAGGTTAGTTGGGGGAAAGATTAGAAGCAACATGAGAAAATATTATTTTACTGAAAGAGTAGTAGATGCTTGGAACAAACTTCCAGCAGACGTGGTTGGTAAATCCACAGTGACTCAATTTAAACATGCCTGGGATAAACATAAAATTTAATAAATAAATGAATAAATTTAATAAATAAATAAATAAATATATCCATCTGAAGATAAAATACAGGAAATAGTAGAAGGGCAGACTAGATGGACCATGAGATCTTTTTCTGCCATCAGTCTCCTATGTTTCTATGTTTCCTGCAAAATATCTAATTACAGACAACTCTTAATCCTGATGGATTGCACCCTCAGCTCTGATATCTCTTCCATAGCACCTTAATGTACCCTGATAGGAAAAAGATCGGAAAGATCGCAAATAGGGAAGTGTGGGATCTCAATATGTTTTCGCAGCTGGGGGGGCGGGGGGCGGAAGAAAGTGTCGGATCCCTGGTTGCCTGTTCAGATGGGAAGGAAACCTGCTACTCTCTATGCAATCAATGCACAACGAGAAGGGAACCCCAATATTCATTCTTTGCTCATCAGCCAGTTCAGGGTGGGAGTGAGACAAGGGCAACCCAGAACAGCGCAGACTCCTCCTGGCCATGGCAGAACCTGGTTGGCTGGGCCAGCTAGACAATGCCCCAAGGCCTCTCACATTGTTGCTCCCTTTGAAGTGCTGCCTGTTCTCCTCCACACAAGGTGGGTGCTGCTTCTGGGAGTGGTCTGCCAAAACACGCTGAAACCATCTGAGGACTGTCTACAGCAGAGGTCCCCAAACTAGGAAACTTTAAGACTTGTGGACTTCAACTCCCAGAATTCTGGGAGTTGAAGGCCATAAGTCTTAAAAGTTGTCAAGTTTGGAGACCTCTGGTTTACAGGTTGTCCTCATTTTACACCCATTTGTTTAGTGACCAAAGCATTGAAAAAAGTGACTTGTGATGTTTTTTTTCACGCTTATGACCATTGCTGTGATGACCTGGGACAAGGCACGAAGGTCACACGGCCAGCCGAGAGTTCAAACTCTCCCTTTAATGCTCCAAATCCCCCCCCAAATGCTCCCACGTTCTTGGCAAGTCCCAGAGCATGCATACGGCAGCCTCTGGCTGCGCCCAGTCCAGTAAAACGAACAGGGAAATGAGTCCACAAACCAAGGAACAAACAATGAGTCCACGAACCAAGGAACAAAAAGGAGTCCACAAAGTTAGCAACAAGGCTCTGAGTCCATAAAGGAAGCAAGCAAGCAAGCAAGCAAACGGACCTGCAAATTCCAAATGTTTGTACTGACACAACAAACTTTACCAATTCAGCATTTGTTCCTGACAAATGCCCTTCCCCACAGCATCTCGTTAAATCTCAGGTGTGCCTTATGAAGATGAGTGGGGTGCTCTCCTCCCAAGAGTGTGCTGTTCCTGCCTTCTCTCTACCCTCTGTGCTCAGGGACCAGGAAGGGGTAGTCCTTGCTCATTGCCTCAACTCCACTGCTTGCCCTCTCTCTGTTGTCCTCCTTGCTAACAAGCCGTCCATATCCTGAGGGGCCCTGGGCTGCCTTGGCCTGCTCCTCCCCACATTCCTCCCCCTCGATCTCCATTGTCTTCAATTCCTGCTTGTTCTCCTCAGCAGATTCAGGCTCCAACAGGGGCATGACCCGAGTCCTCGGAGAGGGCGGCATACAAATCTAATAAATTTTTCTCACTCTGTGTGAATTGAAACCTAGGTTGCTCTGTTTCATTTGGTTCCATAAGTGATACAGCTAAAAGTAAATTCAGCAATTTCTTATAATAAAATACTTATTTGCTGTAGATACAGAAGAATGGACTAAAACTCAGCCATAACAAGACTGTGTGGCTATAGATGCATGGCTTTTGTGAGAGCTATTCATAATAACTATTATTATTATTATTATTATTATTATTATTATTATTATTATTATTATTATGTCAATACAACACAGCAAACGAGATCACTATGCTGGATTTCGTATTTCATCACCAGTCGGGCGCTTCCCAAGCACCTAGGACTGCGTGATGTAGTGGCGAATTATGTTTGCCGATCCCAGTAAAGCGTTTTTTTCAATTGACAGATGGAGATTTTGTCAATTCTGATGGTTTTCAAATGTCCACTGAGATCCTTTGGCACTGCGCCCAGTGTGTCAAGGACCACTGGAACCACTTTCACTGGCTTATGCCAGAGTCGTTGCAGCTCGATTTTTAGATCTTCATATTTCACTAATTACTCTAGCTTCTTCTCCTCAATTCTGCTGTCTCCTGGGATTGCAATGTTGTTGTTGTTGTTGTTGTTGTTGTTGTTGTTGTTGTTGTTATTATTATTATTATTATTATTATTATTATTATTATTATTATTATAGAAACATAGAAGACTGACGGCAGAAAAAGACCTCATGGTCCATCTAGTCTGCCCTTATACTATTTCCTGTTTTTTTATCTTAGGATGGATATATGTTTATCCCAGGCATGTTTAAATTCAGTTACTGTGGATTTACCAACCACGTCTGCTGGAAGTTTGTTCCAAAGATCTACTACTTTTTCAGATAATAATAATAATAATAACAATAATAATAATAATAATCATAATAATTATTATTACAATTGTAGCATCCCTATGATCACGTGATCAAAATTTGAGCACTGGGCAACTGGCATGTATTTATGACAGTTGCAGTGTTCCAGGCCACCTGATCACCCTTTGTGATCTTCTGACAAATAAAGTCAATGGGGAAGCTAAATACACTTAACAACAGTGTTACTAACTGTAGCGATTCACTTAAAAACTGTGACAAGAAAGGTGGTAAAATGGGGCAAAACTGACTTAATAACTGAATTGCTTAGCAATAAGAAATTTTGGGCTCAGTTGTGATCGTAATTACGAGCAAACAAGATCTCTCTATTCTTCAAAGGAAGGCAGGATGATCTCTCCCTAGCAGTCAGCAGTCAGAAAGGCACATGATATAAAAGTTCAAAAGAAAGAAGGGGGGGGGGGGGGGAGAAAAACATGATGTAGGCAACTATTAGTGAAACAAGATTTTTAGACTATATTAGGCATGATTCTGCCAATATATTACATGACAACCTATAAAATAAAATAATATATGGTTCCAGCTGAGTGACTAAAGTGAAATTGCTCAGGGTCATAAAATCTGTTTTTAGTAGCTGTTGGCTCAGTAAATTTTATTTAATAAATTTAATGGAATACTGCAATAGCCTTGAAATACAGAGTATTTCTACCTACCTCTACCTACAAACGCCTCTACTTACAAACTTTTTAAGATAAGAACCGGGTGATCAAGATTTTTTTTGCCTCTTCTCAAGAACCATTTTCCACTTATAAACCCGAGTCTCCGAAACTGTAATCAGAAAAGGCAGGGAGAAGCCTCCATGGGGCCTCTCTAGGAATCTCCTGGGTGGAAACAGGGCCGGAAAAGCCAGAGAGAAGCCTCCATGGGGCCCCTCAAGAAATCTCCTGGGATTTCTTGAGGGCCTCCACCCTCCCTGTGTTTTCCACAATTGATTCCTATGGGAAAAATTGCTTCTTCTTACAAACTTTTCTACTTAAGAACTTGGTCACGGAATTAAGCTTGAATTAAGTTTGTAAGTAGAGCTACCACTGTACTAGTGACTTGTTACCAATGAATGAGAAGTCTTCAGTGTTGTAGTCTTTCTGGGGCATTCCACTACAATTCTTTGCAGAAAAACCAAAGGCAAGGAGTATTCAAATCCCAGTAAGGGTATGGCTAACTGATGAGAGCAAAATAGCTTGAAATAGATCTATACTAGTCTCGCTTCCTTTTCCTTATCAGCAAAAATATGTTACATATATACATGTTGTGGTCAGCTCTGGCCCAGCTCCTGCCCCAAGGAATGTGCAGGTGGATGTGGGGGAAACATCCACATGCCGCAGACCTATTTTGCTCCCGGTGGAATCTGCCGACGAAGCCTCCTCAGACCAAGGAAGCGTGAGTGACAGGGAAGAGGGGAGTTTGGCAGACAGCCCAGGAGGAGATCAATCATCTGTATCATCCCTGGATTCTGAACAAGAATTAATGACACATCCACGCATGCGTAGAGTGATGCATAGGAGACAACAACTGAAAGATTATTAGAAGAGAAAATGAGGCCACCTGTGGTTGGGTGGGGCTGCTGTAATTAGTGCTACAGATAAAAAGAACAGTGTGGTGGTTTAGCCTTGTGGCAGTTTATCTGATTCATTGTTTCGTCAAGATCATGGTTTTTGTGCTGTTCAAGATTGTGTGTGGACTCTCTGAACTTTAGAATTGGACTCAATTTCCCAGTTATTGCATGAGCAATTGGATTGCATTTAACCTGTGCCTTGTGTGTACCAGAAAATCCCTTTGACATTTAAAAAAGGAGCTGTTTCTGTTTTTCTGTTTATAAAAACCTTTGGGTTTTCCTTTTATTGTGTGGTGTGTGTCTTCCTGGACTAATTACCCTGTAATTACAGGCGGTTGAAACACGCTGGCAGAACATATACAATATAGTTTGTTGGCTATAAAAAAACTTAACTGCCTTGGATATGGACCCTAGAGGGTCCGAGAGGCAAAAAGGAAGCAGTATGCTCCCTCCGATATTTGGGTGTACCAGGGTGATTCGACAGAAACACACATACGCACACTCCTAATTCTTGCTATCCATTCTTGATCCAAAACTTCAGATACTTTTAATTGCTTTTGAGCAGGGTCAAAGGTGCTATTCCAGTCCTATTTGGGCTCATTTTCAAGCCATTCACATGCATGCAAGCTCTGCTCACGAGGGAGCAAAGCTCACGTATGGAAGGCTGTGCGAAACGGTAGGGAAAGTAAGTGAATATCACCCCTGCGCAGGGGAGTCCCTATCTTGACAACTTTAAGACACGTGACTTTAACTCCCAGAATTCTTTAGCTAGCTGGAGAATTCTGGGAGTTGAAATTCACGTTTTAAAGTTGCCAAGATTGGGATCTAGAAGGCAAAGCTAATCTTTTATATTAAATAATCAACTGTTGGTCCCTGAGTTAGATTTAGAAAATAAAATTCACTACCCATAGACAATTACGTCAATTACGGTACTCTTACTGGTAGGTACTTCAATTGTTCTTCAAGTTATGCTATACTGTAATAGCTTAAACTAGGATGAAAAATACTACAGCTCAATTTGTATAGGTTCGGTATTCAAAGGGAGCTGGCTCCCTCTGCTGGCAGGATTTGGCATATAAATCCAATAAATAAGATTGTTTCTAAAGTGTTAATCTTTGGATTCCATTTTTGTGGGTCATTATTATATCCATTATATGCAATATATTGTATGTATAACAAGGCTGATAACAAATTCACAATATGAAAATATTTTATACTGTCGGCCCAGATGTGTCTTCCTATATTTCCCTGTTTTAATTAAGTTCTGGTGTATTGTTTTCTAGCCTAAAGTCTGTTCAGGAACATATATGCCCATGTTCATTTTTCATGGTCAATTAACACAATGTAATGGTTTTGTTTGACATACTTAACCATCAGCTAACCTGGCAAGCCAAGTTCATGCAACATAGTAGGCTGAAATATAGTTGAGCAATTTATGACTCAACATGTTGCATGCTTTCAGCCTAAGATTAGGGCCATGCAACACATTGTCATAATGCCTTGTGGCCTAGTATATGGACAAACCCTGCCAATTCTGCTTTATTCAATAAGTAAACATCACAGTGCATGAATGGAACTGAAGACTTACTAAGAATAATAATGAACAGGTTGGATTATCTCCAAGTCAATATTACAAAAGAGGTTATTTCTATAGCCTTCTTTGGATAGGCTTTTTTACAATTACTACATAGAATAACACAGCCAGTGTCAGCTTGCAGCTTTGACATTTTAGTGCAAAGGCAGCAGATAATTTCAGCTGCCACTGAAGTCAGCAAACCTGTAGCAATTAAATATGAAGATTGCCTTTGAAGAGACAATCAGTAAAAGATTTTATCTGATACATGTTAAAGTTACTACTTTACTCGAGTAGTATTACTTGAGTAATACTACTACGTATCAGGAAAGACTTAATGAACTCAATCTGTATAGTCTGGAGGACAGAAGGAAAAGGGGGGACATGATCGAAACATTTAAATATATTAAAGGGTTAAATAAGGTCCAGGAGGGAAGTGTTTTTAACAGGAAAGTGAACACAAGAACAAGGGGACACAATCTGAAGTTAGTTGGGGGAAAGATCAAAAGCAACATGAGAAAATATTATTTTACTGAAATAGTAGATCCTTGGAACAAACTTCCAGCAGACGTGGTAGATAAATCCACAGTAAATGAATTTAAACATGCCTGGGATAAACATATATCCATCCTAAGATAAAATACAGAAAATAGTATAAGGGCACACTAGATGGACCAGGAGGTCTTTTTCTGCGGTCAGACTTCTATGTTTCTATGTTTCTAAGTAGTTATTACTCAAGTCTGACAACAACATAAGATTTCAACAGAATACCACTTACTATTCATGTTTATTCTGGATTCATTTTTAAAATTAAATATAAAAGCAGTTTGGACAGCCAGTTCGATGTAGTGTTATGGTACCAGGCTAGAAACTGAGATGGAGTTCTTACTCTCTTTGGGGTAAAAGAAACCAAGTGACTTTGGGCCAGTCACTTTCTCTTGGCCCTAGGAAAGTGGTAATGGCAAACAACTTATGAAAAACCTTGCTAAGAAAACTTAGGGACTTGTTCTAGCAGTCTCTAAAAATCAGATAGGATTTAATAGTATTTTTTTAAAAAAAACTAATGGAGCAAATCTATTGGTACAAGTTATCATTTTTAAAAAACCACTGTATACATGAGCCAGCCCTGTTAATTAAATTAAAAAGTGTAAGATTTGAGGATGATGTATATTGATTATAGTAAAGCAGAACAGTAGATGGAATGCAAAAGGGTAACTTGTTTTATCTTTAAAGACAACTTAAACCATATTAAATTAATTGAAATATGAGAAGCTGAAACATAGTGGGATAGAAAATATGAGGAATGTATGTCATAATTAAGATAGTTAATTGATATTGTAATGGATCATAATTTGGGCTATTAGTAATGTTATGTATTAAGAAAAATAAAGTTAAGATAAAGAAATATGTAAGGAGAATATTTTACGGGTTGGAATGGAAATAGAGAAATGATGATGGAATGGATTACGTATATGGAAAGCTATGTAAGATTGAGTTGGACAATACTTTGTGCATAAAATAGGTAATGTTTGTTGGGGGAAAAACCTACCCCTATTAAAAAGAAAGAGCCCTGAACAACCTTTTCCTTCTCTATCTCTCTTGTGAGGTCTTTGCCTTCTTCCTGCAGCTAACTTGCTTACCATGAATTCCTGAGCCATAGATTTCTGCTAATTCTCTATGTGCTGAAACAAGAGACCCAGTTTGTAGGATAAAATATATGATCACTCCTCTTAAGGACTGACTGTGCACATTAACACACACTTCTAACAAACCTGCATAGTATGTTGCACAACCCAAGGATATGCCTGGTTTGGATCTGGTCATCCTAATCAAACCATGCATTTTAAAAATCCAGTTAATTATCCTGTTTGCAAAGGAACCAGCAGATTTATATGTGCTTGTGAGTAGTTGTGTTTTTTATATGGTTTAGAATTATATGTTAGCATGGTAATTGGTATGGGATAGTCTTAGATCTAGGAAAGCTTCTTAATTGGAGGAGTGAATTTATCTGATCCTAAGCCAGCAGTCTGTATACCTGAATACCGTAGTTTGTCTTATGTTTCGATTGTTGCAGAGAACAGCCTACATACCAGGACCCAAAGGAAGAAACAGGCAAATTAGGGACTGGTGCATGTAATACACAAAACTAAATGTGGTTTGTTTATTGTGAATAAGCATATGATGTGAACCCACCAGGGAAATACCTTATGAATTACTGTAGCACTTTAATGATAACAAGTAGAAGCAGCTGTTGTTACCAATCAGTTGAATACTGACTGGGTATTTTTATTCTATAAACCATTAGAAGAAAATTTACATTGCTATTCATAAGTGGCAAACATTTGGCACTGTTGGCAATATTGTGTGCTATACAATTTAAGTATCCATTGTATTAATAAAGCGTATTTTCATTCAGGCAGGAGTTCATTGCATTCCATACTTCTCCTTCAGCTCATTAACTTTGTCTATATATATTTTCATTGCCTCTTCTTTGGACATACCTGAAGGGGAAAAAGTTTTTTGATGGATGAGCAGAAACATAGTATGAAAATGTTTGCAATTCCCATTTATTTACTACCCCGATTTCTCCCTTTTGCAATTAGCTTGAGAAAACCCAATCGGGAAGTTCTTGTGTAAGTAATGGCTCCAGTGTGCCAGCTCCCTGAAAAAAAATTCCTCCCCTGTAAATTTCCTGGAGGAAAAAGTTCAATAACAAAAGAATAGTACATATATTAATGTTAACTTATGCTGAGCACTGTGCATTTAACAGGGCTTTTACTACTAACTTTTACGGCCTTTTGGTTAATGAGATTGAGTTTTGATTTAAGTCATAACTTTTGGTAAGAACAAACAATGCATTTCATCAGTTCGATTTACCTGGAAATCCTGACCAATTAATTGAATTTTCAGGTTCTTACCCTTGTCAAATTCTGCTATTGAAACTTTCTTATGTAAAACCATCAATATTCAAATAAGAATTTGCCTAGAGAACAATATTGGCTAATGTAAGAAATTTATATCCTCTTCAAGAATTTTAGATTGGCACTGAATTTCAGTTATCCCCTTGTGCAAAAGAAACATATGCAAAAATTGTCTTTTAAGGCCACCAACAAATCATCTGTTAAGAGCATAGAGATGACATTCTTTCTATTTGCAGGCTGAAGGTTTGGTTAAAATTGGTGCTTTTAAGTCACTTGTCATTTCAGTTGTCTTTGCCAAGGCCTACCTTTTAATTTATTCCAGGAGTCCCACTTTGCCTTGCCTTTTAAATCGAACATTCCAGGACGGTCTGAAACAAAACATTTTCACATGGCTCTTAGATATGCTTATAGTACAAATCACTGCTTTGAGGAGACTTCATAAGAGCAAAAATAACGTGCCTTAACTTTACAGGGGTGTGCAAGAGGTATGACCAGAACAAGTTTTTCTTTTGTTTACATGAAAATCACCTGCCTCTCATTCTCAAGTATTGCACTTACCAATTCATTCCTGAACTTTCCAGAGTAACTTTTGAAATTTCCAAAAACAATGTGCTTTATTTTATATCTGCTTGTCTCCTTTATCACCCCAATGAATATATATATAGAAATCTGGCAGTTTTGACATTAAAAATGTAACTCTCCTGGGTTTATTTTATATGATAAACTAAGAGCTTATATAATCCTTATCTAATCCTGCTTACTGAGAGACTGAAAGCACATTTAAAGAAAAACATATTAATTATGGGCCACAACACTAAAAATGCTTCATTGCAGCTGGGTGGACAAATTATTGTGATCTGCTAAAATATATATACAGTATATACTGTAGCTGTTCTAACAAAATAAAACATCCTGCCAGTATGGGACAATTACTATTTAGTGAGCCATGAAATTTATTAGAACACCAGAGAAAAAATGGTGCTGATAATTACAATATTTCCCCCCACCCAATCAATATATTATAATTGTGAGCCGCCCCGAGTTTTCAGAGAGGGGCGGCATACAAATGTAATAAATAATAATAATAATAATAATAATAATTATTATTATTATTATTATTACTGTTGCTAGGTCAGACTACCCTACAGGGATCTGCTAATTAGTAAACAATACTTATGTCAAAAGGTTTCCTATACAGCTGGAAAACCAGATACTATGAATTGTTCTGAAAAGCTGAGCAGGGCTCCTATTGCAATGGAGATCTGGACATACATAGACAAGCTTTGCTTGCATCATTCAGTTTAATATGCCTACATAGTACTACGGACATGTGCGCTCATGTAGAAGTCAGATTCCTCTGCTGATTAGCTCACAAAGCTTTGAAAACAGGCTCTACAGGTAGTTCTTGACTTATAGCAGTATCCCAGCCTGGCAATTATGCTTTATAAGTGGTAACAGTTGTAAAGCATTCACATGTGACTGGACGCATTAAATGAACCCATTATTAGCTATGAAGCACATTTTGCTGGAAAATGGAAGTACTGTAAACACTTTTTTTCAAGTGAAACACTATAAATCATGGTCACATGGCCATGGAGCACTGCAAATGGCTGCAAATGTGGGGCAGTGTCACATGACACAGCATTGGAACTTTGAAATTGGGTTGCAAGTAGCTTTTAGGGGTCCATCCTAACTTCAAGCAGTTGCAATGAACTACTTGCATAGTGCATACCTTTTGTGTGAAATGGTAGAGTAATACGTCCACCATTAAAAACAACTTTTACCTCTACATGAAAATCACCTGCCTTTCATACTCAAGAATTGCACTTACAAATTTATTCCTGAACTTTCCAGAGTAACCTTGGAAATTTCCAAAAATAATTTACTTTGTTTTATATCTGCTTGTCTCCTTTGTCACCCCAGTGAATGGACCAGCAAGATACACACACACACACACACATGCACACACACAAATGAAAAACATATATCCCCAATTTTGAGGGTTATTTGGTTCAAGCAAGTACTGTAGTCCCTATATTAAAGATAGAAAAGGATTCTATTCTGGAACTGTTTGCATTAAAGCCCTATCTTCTTTTAGAAGAAAAGATTATGCTTTTTATTTTTTATTGCTTATGATTGCTATACATCTAATTCAGTGTTTCCCAACCTTGGCAACTTGAAGATATTTGGACTTCAACTCCCAGAATTCCCCAGCCGGCATTCACTGGCTGGGGAATTCTGGGAGTTGAAGTCCAAATATCTTCAAGTTGCCAAGATTGGGAAACACTGATCTAATTGCACTTGCAATTGTATTCAAGAATTCAAATTAGTCTGACAATGGGTACTAGAATCCTTAAGAGCCATTGTAAGAACAAAAGATGGCACCCATGGAACTTTCTGGCCATGTTTGCATATTTATGCTGACCAAAAAAACCTTAAGCGGTTTTAAACAGAGTGCCATTTTTAACCCTTTGCTGTGCGTACTTTACCCAAGATTCTAGACTTGGCGTACTCTGTGAACTCAACATGAATAGTCTTTTAGATTCCTGGTAAACTCCAACCAGGTATTCATCAATACAACTATATATAACATCCAAGTGAAAGGGATGTAATATCACACCCACCCTGAATGTTACACTGCACCTGAAACCTTTGTAAAAACAAAGCGTGTGGGTGAAAATATTCCTGTGTACATTCATGCAACCTGACTTTCTCTTTTTATAATGTTGTTCTATGAACACAGACTGATTGTTTCTCGGTAAATGATGTGTGCTTCTGCCTAGTGAGATAGTTATCTGAGCAGAGTAGCCTCCCTTTCCTTGACAATCTGTCCATTTGGGCACTTTTTCTTCTGAGAGGTCACCAGAATAAAAAGAATCAGGGTTGTGTATTTAACTCACATGAAACATATTTTGGAGATCTGTTCAATGCCTAAACTTTTGGCCTAAGCCTCAAACGCAATGGGGTGTCCTTTAACAAATCTGCCGCTTTAAAACTTAATTCTCAAAGTTGGCAATGAGACTGTTTGGAAAAAAAAATCTTGCTGCTCGCCAGGATGACCTTGAACTCAAATTGGCAGCATTAACCCAGAGTAAAAATTGAGCTACTGCCTCTTGCTCCCCCACCAGAGATGCCAGCAATGCTCAGCTGGGAGCTTTATATCCCTTTCAACTGTCCAACAGTATCAATATACACTGCTCAAAAAATTAAAGGGGACACTTAAATAATACAATATAACTCCAAGTAAATCAAACTTCTGTGAAATCAAACTGTCCACTTAGGAAGCAACACTGACAATCAATTTCACATGCTGTTGTGCACACTCAACTTTGTACAGAACAAAGTATTCAAGGAGAATATTTAATTCATTCAGATCTAGGATGTGTTATTTTAGTGTTTCCTTTATTTTTTAGAGCAGTATAGTTGCAACTGTAGGGAAGGGGTTTCTGGGTTTCATTTTTTGACCTCCAGGCTGCCCTTAGACTTCCTTTCTTATATGAGGAAGCAAAATTTTTTGAAACTACCCTGTTTTCTCCACAATAAGACATCCCCTGATAATAAGCCCAATTGGGCCTTTGAGTGCATGGCAATAAGGCCAAGAGCTTATTTCAGGGTTCAAGAAAACAATAAGACAGGGTCTTATTTTAGGGGAAACATGGTATAAGGCAGTGTTTCCCAACCTTGGCAACTTGAAGATACCTGGACTTCAACTCCCAGAATTCCCCGGCCAGCATTCGCTGGCAGAGGAATTCTGGGAGTTGAAGCCCAAATATCTTCAAGTTGCCAAGGTTGGGAAACACTGGTATAAGGAACATCTAAGTAAAAAAAAAACAGTACAGTATTTCAAACAAACAAAGTTTGGATCAGTTGCACAATAGGCCAAATCTTTAAGAAACTGAGGATATTATAATAGGAGGCAATGACTGAAATCGTTTATGACAAAAGATTTGCCTCCAGGCTCAGTTCTCATCATTAACATAAGTGTATTCTCATGAATATTTTTTTAAAAATTGGACTGTTTCTTTCCAAATTCTCATACAACTTACCATTCTCACACAGATCTTGAAGCAGAGACAGAGAATCTGGTATCCTTTACATAAATCAGACCACAACTGATGCAAACATACTGGCTAAGCTGAACAAGGAAGAGGGCATACAAAGGCTAAGATATCTGGAGTTATCTTGGCTGCTTATTCCAGTTTAAAGGTTTATGATGCTTATGGTTCATTTTACCTAATTGGAATGGTTTTTTTTAGATAGCCTTTAGATAGCCTACAGCTACAGATGTAGGTCTTTAGTGAAAACCTTAGTTAATTGTAAGGTGTTAACTGAATGGTATTACCAGTAATACCAGTAAATATTTTCCCATCTTCTATCAGGGCACCAGATTTTACTCTTCGTAACATATAGAACTAGTCACAGTCATGCATAACAAAGTTTATTATTTTCTACCACTTATCTGTTATAACATCATGTTCTATTACAACCAGACTCAAACTTCTGCTATTTTGGATTCAGTTTCCTAGAATTTGCAGAATCAAACACTTCATGGTATGGCTTCTATAATCATTTCATGCAAAATTAGTCAAGAAAACTAGGTTACAGTTTTTAGTTTAACTGCCTGTTCTATAAACGAAAGGTCAATGGAAAAGGCTGCATAACCATCATGATTTTAGAAGCTGGAACTGCAATTCCTACAACTTCTATTTTGGAATAGTTCCATGATATGTGCCAAGAAACTTGGTCTAGTCATTTTAATTAATCCTCATAAAGCAGTAGAAGCCTGAAATGTCCTTACATAAGTTGTTTAAACAGCTTATTGGGAAAAACTTTTGCCAATAAGGCAAATATCTTAATTAATTATGCAATGCTTTAATTCCTATCTCCAAAGTCTATCTTTCTTGGAACATGATATCTTCCTAAGTATCCTAATATGCCAAGTCTGCTTGTAGAATATTGCTCAAGGCATTAACCACAAGTTTCACCATACTTGGGCTCTATTGCTTTATGAAGAATAGCTAAAATTAATAGATCAAGAAACCTAAGATGCACTGTAGTATCACATTGTTTGCAATTTCATGCAGATTCTCAGAAGTAACACAGAAATATTCAAGCACTGTGTGAAAGAACCACTGCAATCATTGTGACCAGCAATGTTATAGAAACACTTTGGCATCATGATTAAGGTTCTGGACTAGAAACCAGAAAAGTTCTAGTTTCACATTGATATGAAAGCTGGCTGGATGATTTTACCACCCCCCTCTTTCTTTTAATCAATCTCCTTAGCAGAGCTGCTGTGTGGAAAGCTAGATCCTGGAATATTACGTTCTTACCTTTAGTTGTACGAAATAAAGGCACAATATAAATCCACAATAGTAAAGTATATGAATGAACATATGGTGATAGTTATATTATAGCTGTGACTATGCCATACAAGAGGTAGTAGCTGAGATGTTGGATTAGGGAGCGGGTTCAAATCTCTGTTTAATCAAATATACCTCAAGGACTTAGATACAAGATGGGAATAAACCAAACACAATTTAAATATATATTTCACTAAGAAATTAATTTTAATATTACAGGGAGTTATGAGTCATTGAGGACCATGTATTAATAGTTATGCTTTTAATACAGAGGTCTTCTTCAAACTTGGCAACTTTAAGACTTGTGGACTTCAATTCCCAGAATTCTCCAGCCATTCATTCATTCATTTATTTATTTATTTAATTAATTAATTTGTATGCCGCCCCTTTCCGTAGACTGGGGCGGCTCACAACAGTAATAGAAAAACAATGTACAATACAAATCTAATAATTATTGCATGTCTGCCTGCAGCTTATCTCTGACCAAATAAAGAGTTTTCAGTCAGGAGTCAAGCTGAACTCTATTAGCAAGTCTTTCATGAACATAAATATTAAAGTGAAAGTAGAATAGGTTAAGAGAGTGTGACTAGAAATGAGCCAGATATTGACTTCAACCCAATAGCCATTTGTATTTTTAGCACATTTTGTGGAAATAGTTCTGGCTGATATCAATTCTGAAAAGTCTTTCCTCAATCAAGGTGGTTTTATTCCTCCAAGATGCTGAAACCTTGTGCACATGTAAGTTACTACTGGTAGTTCTTACCTGTATTTACATCTCCAACTGTAACTTGCTTAAAGGGGCCGTAGAGATCCAACAATTCTTGATCTGTTGGCTTGCTCTTCAGGTTCTTAATTTCTTCAGCCGCTTTATCAAATTCTGCCTATTTCAGTAGATGCAGTAAGAAAAAGGTTTAGTGAAGAGGACCCAGACTGTTGGGGGTAATATGCTGATTCTGTAAACCGCTGTAAAACACACCTTTTTCCTCCCTAAAAGAGGCTGAAAATTCAGGTGGTCTTATTCTCTGAATGCAGCTTGCCCCCCCCCTAACTAGATGCTAATGAACTTTCCAGCTCTTAACTTGCAGGTTCTTTCATTGTTACTATCTGTGAAGAATGTTTTCCAAGCTCTAAGTTTTTGCAGAGTTTTTTTCATTACTCTAACTTGCTCCAAGTAAGTTTCTTTCTAACCATAACCAGGTGCTAACCATGCTCCCAGCTCTTACCGCTTGCAAGCTCTCATTGTTACTCTCTGCTAATGTTTTCCAAGACCTATCTTTGCAGGGGGGGGGGTTTCATTGCTCTAACTTGCTCCAATGTTCTTTCCAGCCCTAACCAGGTTCTAACAATGTTCCCAGCTCTTACTGGCTTGCCACCTCTTTCATTGTTACTCTCTCCAAATAATTTTTTTTTAAAAGCCCTTAACGGGGTTAAAATAATGTGCTGAAACTGATTAGACTAAGGATTCTAGCCAGATGAATATCTGATAAGCAGATTCTTTTCCCTATTTTCCTCCCCAAAAACTAAGGTGTGTCTTATACTCCGAAAAACACGATAAGTCTAAATGCTATTGCTATTCCATGGTTGAAAATAATAATAATAATAATAATAATAATAATAATAATAATTATTATTATTATTATTATTATTATTTATTGTATGCCACCCGGAGACTTGGAGTGGCTATTCTCATCTAAAGTTGGCCATTCTTAATTGTAGTCAAGAACAAAGATTGTCATTCATAAAATGTTCTTCGGTTTTAACCTAACTAAAGCAACACTAAATGCCATGCACCTGTCACCAATTTGAACTTGGATCGAGGGATGCAATGTACTATTTTCAAGCTACACAGCCCTTGCTGGAACAAAGCCCACAGAGATCAAAAGTGTGACAAGGATTGTGAAATGTTGCAAAATCCGGTTCCAACACTAGGCTGCTGCAGCTCCAGAACTGGGTTCACCCACCCCTACAAATTCCAATTAGTTCCTACACATGTAATTTCACTGAGCATTATTCCGTATAGCAGTGTTTCCCAACCTTGGCAACTTGGAGATATCTGGACTTCAATTCCCAGAATTCCCCAGCCAGCATTCGCTGGCTGGGGAATTCTGGGAGTTGAAGTCCAAATATCTTCAAGTTGCCAAGGTTGGGAAACACTGGCCTACAGTATCGAAAGATGTTACACTGTGCACTACACTGGAGCCTTCAACTCTAAAGCGACAATTGCCAATTGTTTTCACTTGGAAACAAAGTACTTCTTTGCCGCCCTTCCCCACTTCCACCCAGTAAGGCTCAGAAAGCTGCTTTTCTTGTGGGAGTTTTTTTTGAACGCGCCTCAGCTGCGGCCAAAAAAAAAAAAAATTAAGGGAAATTTTGAGCTACCTTAAATAGGTGGTTGGTTTGTTTTTTTCCTGAGACGCCGCACAAATTTCATAACCATTATTCTTTGCATTCATTGCACATGGGGAAAAAAAATCATTTCCATGAGGAGAAAAGTGGGAGAAAGCAGAAGAGGGAGAGAAGATAGACGGAGGGAGGGAAGGAGGCGGAGGAGAGAAGAAATAGAATGGAAAAGTGGCACAAAGCTGGATACCGGTTTATGATTGATTGATATACAAAATTATTTATTCATTTATTCTTTATTAATTGCATTTTGCACGCCGCCACTCTCCGTGGACTCGTATATGTATGTATATCACCGATAATCTCAAAGTAGGTGCATACTGACGTAGGGATGGAGTTTGTGGAGAAAAATAAAATTTAAAAAAATTCAAAAGGAAAAAAAAACCCTTCCGACATATCTGCAGGGACCGTTTGCTTTGCTAAAGGCAGGTCGCCGCCGATAGGGAACCGAAGAACGGCAAGTAATTTATGAATTTTTTTAAAATTTGAGCAAAGGGTTTTTTAGCGTCGAAATAAAAGAGAAGGAAACAAACGGGCGGTGGAGCTAGAAGGCATGGCAGGCACGTCCGTATTCCTCCTCCCTCCTTCCCTCCCTCGCAAGACAAAAGAGTAATTGAAAAGAAAGAGAGCGAGGAAGAATAAACGCGTTCTGGCTCTCCGTTCCAGGAGGACGTTAGAACTCACCTGCGTCATGATGGCAAGATAGTCAGAGCGAGCTTCGACAGGGACGAGAGAAAGACCGAAGACCACCTCGCCTACCGAGAACCAGCTTCCCCCTCTTTGCAGCTTTTCTTGGCCTTGGCCAGCGCCACTTATTTCACTCCTCAGCCCAGCGGGTGCCGACCAATCACAGGAGGGGGAGGGCGGAGATTTCCGCGCCTTCCTTCAATCCCGTGTTCCCGAAGGAGTTGATGGACGGCGTGGATTAAATGAGAGTTCTCGTTTTTAGTGAAGAGCAGTGAGGGAGCCCCACACGTCCGGTTCCTGAGGGGGACCTTGGAGACTCCGGCCCGATTAAGTCCCAGGCTAAGAAAGAAGGGGATAAAATTGGATTTTCATCCACACAATAAAATAACGAAGTTAAAAAAAGGATATTTTATTCCTGATGAGGAGCGTTATAGCAATATTAATATTAAGTCAAATTAATATATATAGTCTTTTTCAGAAACTTCACCCCTTCGCTTGAGGTTTTAAAGATTTCTGGCGGACTCTCCCGCAATTAGCAATCAAGTTCAGTCGAGTTCAGCTGTTTTAGTAACTGCAGTGCTGGCGATGGCCCAATCAATGAAACCTATAGTAGCCAAGTGCAAGAGTACTACAAACGCCATATTTCAAGTATTACAAAGCCCATGCTGTGTTGTCAGCTGCACAGCTGGAGCTAGCCAGGGCAACAGGACTACAAACACCATATTTCAAGTATTACAAAGCCCATACTGTGTTGTCAGCTGCACTGCTGGAGCTAGCCAGGGCAACAGGACTACACACACCATATTTCAAGTATTACAAAGCCCATACTGTGTTCATCAGCCACACAGCTGGAACTAGATTTCAAGATCCCACAATTGCAGAGGAGGTGACAAATGCTTGTTTGTTAGAAGCAGATACCAGAGAAAGCATAGACCAATCCAGTTTTGCCATTGTGGCTTATGGAACATGTGTACAGAGCCTCAACTTTTTACTTCCTAGTTTTCCAACAGCAGTTCCCCCCTCCCTACAAACAAAATCAGGTGTGGCTTTCAAAGTACATTTAATACTAGGCCTGCCAAAAATGAGCCCCCTCTTCTTTTTTTATATTTGATAGTGCTTGAACTTAGGTCAATGCAAAATGTGAAAAGTTATGATGAAAGTATAAGAGTCCCGTTTCATCATTAAATCAAGAAAGTATGCTAAAGTTGGATTTGCATGACATGCAGGCTCAGATTATGATTCAGCATGTTATAAAGGCACTTAGTGTTGAGTTGCTGTAATTGAGAGCATTGTGGAAACCCAGATCACAAGGTTAATTGTTAACATGGCTGCATTGGGCCTTCGGGATTGGAAAAGAGGTATCCTATCCCCCATAGTAGAGAATATATGTAGTTCAGTGTTGAAATGTTGGTTTCTTGGCATTTGCTGAGCTGGGTTATTTTCATGCAGATTCTTCTTTACCAGGTTACGTAACATAATCGGTGCCTGAAAAGTGAGTTTGCTGGCTGATTTCATAGAGTTTGCTCTACCAATCAGACTTGGGGTGTGGTTCCTTCTTGATTAAGCAATAAAATGTCTGTGAAAATAACCCAGTTTAAAAAAGTGGTATGAGTGAGAGAGATAAAGGATAAGAGAGTAACATAAGAAAAAAGATGACACAGGAGTTACTAAATGGTATCAAACATAAATAAACATAAGGGAAATAGAAAACATGGTAGAAATAGAGTACACTATTATATGATGTATAAAAATAAATAGAAATATATGTACATAATAGAAATGCATAGAAATAGAAATTGAGGAGGAAAAAAACTATAACCTAATTTTTTTTAGCAAAGTGAAATTTCTGTGAAGAAAGAAATTGTGTAAATTTCATGTTTGTTTTTAACTTTAAAAATGTTCAATAGAAATAATTTTAAAAATAGAAAGAAAGTAAATAACCCAGTTTAGCAAACATCAAGAGTCCAATAGCTGGTCTTTCAAATATCCCCCTAACAGAAGGATAGGCAAAGTTGACTCTTCTATGACAAGTGGACTTCAACTCCCAGAATTCCTGTGCTAACATGATTGGTTCACGAATTTTGGGAGTTGAAGTCCACAAGTCATAGAAGAGCCAACTTTGCCTACCCCTGCTAACACATATAGAAGTTGAGGCAGGAAGTTAGGAAGACAGGTAAAACAATGATCATCCTAAAAAGTAGTAAAGTCCAATCTTGGCAACTCTTAAGATCAATGGACTTTGACTCGCAGCATTTCCCCACCCTCCTTGCCTTCCATAAACTCCTTAAAACTCACCCTTGCCGTCAGGCATGGGGAAATTGAGGCATTCCCGCCGCCTCTCCTCCGGGCCTATACTATTTATGTATGGTATGTCTCTGTGTGTGTCTGGTTTAATAATGGGGTTTTAAAATGTTTTTTAAATTTATTAGATTTGTCATGAATTGTTTAATTGTATGCTGTGAGCCGCCCCGAGTCTACGGAGAGGGGCGGCATACAAATCTAATAAATAAATAAATAAAATAAAATTCCCCAGTTCTCCTGGCTGGGTGGCTGGCAAATTGTAGGACTTGAAGGCCACAGGTCTTAAAGTGGCCAGGATTGGACACTCCTGCTGTACAATGAAAGGTAAGCAATCTCAACCCTCCTGTTCCCAAGGTTCTCTGGGTTTTAGATGCTCTGGCCCATTTTCTGGTGCTGTCATCATCTATCTTCCAGAGATGCATTTACCTGGCACCTTCCCCATATCTCCAACTTGTTAGGCAGGTAGGGAACCCACAACCTGAATGTCTCTCTTTCAAGGGAGATTGACTAATGATGTGCACCAAGTTGTTGTCTTAGTGATCACACAGATTTTTCCATGACATACTATCCATAACCTGGTCCTTTAGCTCTTCTAAGAAGTCATTCATCACCATTGTAACTGAGTACACCTTGTACTGGTTGTCTTCTTTCTTGTACTGTCTGTCTTCTTCCTTTATTAATCAGATCCATAGAGCTACAACTTTGGGTGGCGCATAAGAATAAATAAAGTAGCTAATATAAAAAGATAAAATTCTTTTTTAATCTAATTGCGGTAGATAAAATCTACAGTAATTCACATAACGAAAATAGTAACCATGGGCAATTCAATTCAATTTAATTCAATTTATTAGATTTGTATGCCGCCCCTCTCCGAAGACTCGGGGCGGCTCACAACAATAATAAAAACAATATTCCAGTGAAAACAAATCTAATATTAAAAAGCACACAAAACCCTATCATATTTAAAAAAGCAAACAACATATACATACCTAAACACAAATAATAAAAAAAAGCCTGGGGGAAAGGTGTCTCAACTCCCCCATGCCTGGCGGTATAGATGGGTCTTGAGTAATTTACGAAAGACAAGGAGTGTGGGGGCAGTTCTAATCTCCGGGGGAGTTGATTCCAGAGGGCCGGGGCTGCCACAGAGAAGGCTCTTTTCCTGTGATGGAATGTGCATCAGGAGAAAGAATGAAAGGGGAATTTTGGCAATCCCATTGTGGCTAGATAGAGTAGACTAGAATAACCGAGTTGGAAGGGACCTTGGAGGTCCTAATCCAGGGATCTGCAACCTACAGCTCTGGAGCCGCATGCAGCTCTTTGGGCCCTCTGCTGTGGCTCCCTGTCCGGTGATCTCATCACTGACTGGCCCTGCTCCTCCCCCTTCCCTCCCAGTGACTCCTTGCCTAGTTTAGTCTTTTTTATATTTTATAATTTTAGTCCTCCTTTTCACTGTGCTGCTTGAATTTTATTACTATGGCTTTCAGATCCTTTGCATTTTTTGTCTATAGCCGTAGTGTCAGCAGCATAACATAGATTATTGATGTTTCTTTCTCAAGTTTTAAAATCATGTCAATCTTTATCTAATCCAGTTTCCTAACTCAGCAGATAGATTGAATACACAAATAAGGGGAAAGTACCTTGTTGCACTCCTTTGTTAATCTGGAGCCAGTCTGTTGCATCACCTCCTGTCAGTATTGAAGCTTTCTAAACCTATACTGTATATAAATTTCTCACGAGGATAAAGTGAGATGTTCTGAGATTCTGCCCTCCCCCTTTTAATCCATCCTACAACTTGATGTGATTGACACAATTAAAGGCCTTTGCATAATCTGTTAAGCATGTGATTCTCCCCCTCTTTCTCAGTTATCTAGCATGCATTGACATGTCTTGTACTCATCAACTTTTTCTAAAGGCAGCTGGAGCATATGGCACCTCTTTTTCAATGTAGAGTTCTAATCTGCGTCGCATAATCCTAAGTACTATTTTGTTAGCATGTGAAATGAAGGACATAGAAAGTGTCTCTAGAGAATTTTGAATCAAGAAAGAGTATGGCATCGGACCAGAATACATCCGGGTCCGCCTTCTGCCGCACGAATCCCAGCGACCGGTTAGGTCCCACAGAGTCGGTCTTCTTCGGGTCCCGTCAACTAAACAATGTCGTCTGGCGGGACCCAGGGGAAGAGCCTTCTCTGTGGCGGCCCCGACTCTCTGGAACCAGCTCCCCCCAGAGATCAGAATTGCCCACGCCCTCCTTGCCTTTCGTAAGCATCTTAAACCCCACCTGTCGTCAGGCTTGGGGGAACTGAACTACCCTAGGCCTATACAATTTATGCATGGTATGTTTGTGTGTATGTTTGGTTTTAAATAAGGGTTTTTTAATTATTTTAAACATTAGATTTGTTATATGCTGTTTACTACTGTTGTTAGCCGCCCCGAGTCTACGGAGAGGGGCGGCATACAAATCTAATAAATAAATAAATAAAATAAATGTAGGGGGAGTTTAGAACTGGAAGATTCTGGACAAAATAGGTGACAGCATTGATTTGCTATCAAAAATGCCTGTAGCCCAGAGATTTCAAAGGATATAAAACTCACTGAAAACTAAATTTGCTGTGATAAATACAATATCAGATCACACCATCAAAATATTAAGAGTCAATTAAAAATTGGATGCAAGAACAATAGACAGCCAGGTTAATGTAGATTTCTAGCAAAATGCTTAATCCGTAGAGATTACCAGTGTCTTTGAATCAAAAGACCCACTTTGTGTCCCTAAATCCTTCTAGTTCCATCTGCAACCATAGGTTTTTCTTTGATTCCTACGATTATGCATTTTTAAATGCATTTTGTATCATTATTAGACCACACTTCCAGTGAAGGCTGCCTAGCCAGGTTCTCATGAAGATGCAAATGTTGCCATTTCATTGATGTGTTTTCAGGAATTAGTCCTATTTTTTCTCCTCTGGAAAGTAATCTATGTGTTGCAACTAGGAACCCGAAGTCTACTTGCGAAATAATTGAGGTTAACTCTTTGATTGGCATCCACCCAAGTCTTTCAGCAGTGGAGGAGGAATATAGAACCTCCTGGCCAAATCAGAAAATGCGGTGGAAATGATGACATGGATGCACGTCCTTAGAATTCAAGCCATTTTCAACCAAAATAAAGTTTATGTCTTCCTGTATGTTGCAACTTCTTTGTGTGATCTGTTGTCTCTCGGGGGTGTATAATAATGCAGGTAGATAAGTGAGAAAAAAATCTAGTGTTTTACAAAAAATATATATTAATCATTTTATCTTCTGGTCCAGGTCTGATTTCTAATCAAATAAGGGGATCACAAAACTTAAAGAACATTGAGGTTGGAAAGGCTGCAAAATGGGCAAACGGTCTAAGGAGGACTATATTTTTATTTTTATTAGATAATTTTAGGCTTTACTTTCAAATCAGAATATATTCCTGCAGTGCTTTTGCATGATCGTTACAAAATGCTCTTTCTGCTGCATCCTTATTTTATTAAGATTTTTTTATGCCGCCTTTATTACTTTGCAAGTAACTCGAGGTAGGCAAACATACCCTAATACACTGCTCCAAAAAAATGAAGGGAGCACTTAAACAACACAATATAACTCCAAGTAAATCAAACTTCTGTGAAATCAAACTGTCCACTTAGGAAGCAACACTGATTGACAGTCAACTTCACATGCTGGTGGACACATTCAACTTTGTATTCAATGAGAATATTTCATTCATTCAGATCTAGGATGTGTTATTTGAGTGTTCCCTTTATTTTTTTTGAGCAGTATATTACTTTCTCCTTGTTTTCCCCTACAACGATCCTGCAAGGTGGGTTGGGCTGAGAGAGTAGCGACTACTTCAAAGTCACCCAGCCAGTTTTGCAACCCAATCCTACCTCAATCACGTGGTGAGAAGGTGGAATTATTTGGAAGTAAGGCATACTTTCATTTAAGGGCACCTTACACTATTTGCACTATTAACACTATTAACAGAAGCTTCGAAGTCTATCACAATAAAATCGGCATAGATACCCTGAAACTCCCTGAAAGTTTTAGATGACCAGCGAAAAAAAAATCCATTGAAAGAAGGGAGAGAAAGGACAGCTGCACCTCCCATTCAAGGCAAGGCAGTTAAAACGCTCAAAGGGAATTCTAGGCTTTATCATTGGGTGGAACGCAAAATGTTAAGAGGAGCAGCCAATCGCCGGTGAGAGGGGTGGAGAATATTTAGCAAAAAAGGGAAAGGGAATTCTAGACTTTGAGTGGAAGGCAAAAGGGGGCGGAGCAACCAATCGCCGGTGAGAGGGGCGGAAAGTAGTTTCAGAAAGGGAATTCTAGGCTTTGTCATTGGGTGGAATGAAAAAGTGGGAGGTATAGCCAATCGCCAGTGAGAGGGGCGGAGAATAATTAGCAAAAAGGGAAAAGGAACTCTAGGCTTTGAGTGGCAGGCAAAAGGGGGCGGAACAACCAATCGCCGGTGAGAGGGGCGGAGAGTAGCCGCAGAAAGGGAATTCTAGGCATTGTCATTGGGTGGAACGCAAAAAGTGGGAGGAGCAGTTAATCGCCGGCGAGAGGGTCTTTCTCCACCAGGAAATGATAAACGAGGAACCCGCGGAGGAAGCCTTCTAGTCACGTGATTCTGAAGGCAGGGGCGGGATTTATTTGAGTGACTTCTCTGGGGCGAACTTGGAAGGCAGCGAGGCTCTATTGACTCGCCTGGGAGGAAACTATAGGCTTCTTAGCGAAGCGGTCACGGAGAGTCGCAGGTGATTTCGGAGATATCACACATTTTGATAAAGCTGGAAGTGATGTGGACAGCGATGTGCCTGCATTTTGTATGCTTGGCATTGAGAGGCGTTAGCACGTGGGAAAGCCGGTGCACGCAACGGGGTGGGCATTTTTGAGTAGAGTCCATTGGGTGGCTAACAAAAATAAATGAAAATAATATTTCCTTCTGCTGTTAAATTAAAGGAATTAAGCGCTGTTCCTTATACTATAGTTCTGATGCTGTGATTGCAGTGGTGAAATGCAAGAGGCTTCTGTCATACCCGCATGCCCCCACACCCGCTGGCGGGCTTAATAGTGGACAGTGAGAGAAAGAATATGAAGGTAGAGTAGGTCAGTATCCACTAAGTAGTTTTCTACTAACATCACTATTTTAGGGCTCCCTTTATGCAGCTTTTAATGCTTCTTTTCAAAATAGTATTCAAATACTATATTATATACAAATTATATACAAATACTATATTAAATACAAAATAGTATTCAAATACTATATTATATACAAATTATACACAAATACTATATTAAATACAAAATAGTATTCAAATACTATACCATGCAGCAGAGTCTGTCAGGAGTTGGACGGCTTATTAATCTAATAAAAATAAAATGTTTCTAAATTTCTGAAATAAGAATAGAATAGAATAGACTTTAATTTTAATTTAATTTATTAGATTTGTATGCCGCCCCTCTCCGGAGACTCGGAGAGGATAGAACAGATTAGAATAGAATAGAATTTTATTGGCCAAGTGCACATAAGAAATTTGTCTTGGTGCACATACTCTCAGTGTACATAAAAGAAACGTTTGTCCAGAATAAAGTACAATGCGTAATGGTAGAAATAAGCAATCAAATCATATTAGGAACCAGTCAGTATAAATTGTAAGGATACAAGCAACAAAGTTACAGTCATACAGTCATTAGTGGGAGGAGATGGGTGATAGGAATAATAATAATAATAATAATAATAATAATAATAATAATAATAATAATAATATTAATAGTGCAGACTTTGTAAATAGTTGGGACTGTTGAGGTTTTTTTTTGTTTAGCAGAGTGATGGCATTCAGGAAAAAAACTGCTCTTGTGTCCAGTTGTTCTATTGTGTAGTGCTTTGTAGCGTCATTTTGAGGGTAGGAGTTGAAACTCTTTTGTGTCCAGGATGTGAAGTGTCTGTAACTATTTTCACAGCCCTCTTTTTGACTTGTGCAGGATGCAGGTCCTCAATGGGAGGCAGGTTGGAAGCAATTGGTTTTTTTTGCAGTTCTGCAGGATGACTGTAAATGAATGAATAATTATGTACCTTCTAAAAATCTCTCTGCGCCTCTTGTTGATCTCTTATATTCCTATTCCCCCCCCCCAAAAAAAAAGTTCTTTCAATGGCCATAATTCAATGGGTTTTTGGTTGTTGTTGCTTTTTTGCCTTCCAGGTAATTTCCAGTTAATTTCACATGTCATCCGAAAGTGTGATAGTTACCATTCGTCTTATTCGCTCTTTTGAACATCGGAATTTCAGGCCCGTTTTGTACCGTAATGTTAATCTGGACCAGACAGTAAAAGAATTTATTGCATTTGTGAAGAAAGGTAAGAAGCTGTGAAGTTTGACTTTGTTGGTGAGTGCACTGAAAGACTAACTGGCAGAACAGAGGTGGGGGGGGGAGGGAGTTTCTTGATAGGTCTCTGGCAAAAGAAATGGAGCATGCACATTTTTTGCCCGCAAAATGCATATTGTATTTTTCAGAGTACAGTGATCCCCCGATCATTGCGAGGGTTCCGTTCCAGGACCCCTCGCAATGATCGGTTTTGCGCGAAGTAGCGCTGCGGAAGTAAAAACACCATCTGCGCATGCGCAGATGGTGTTTTTACTTCCCAGCAGCGAGGAGCCGAAGATTGGGGTTTCCCCGCCGCCCACGCAAACTCCTCGCTGCTGCCGCGCCCGCCGCTCACCCGCCCTTCGCCCGGCCACCCGCCGTTCGCTCGCTGCTCGCCCGGCCACCCGGGTTCGTTTGGCTTCGGGACATGCCGGCGGCGACGTTTTAAAACAGCCGCGCGGTTTACCAACTGAGTCCCGAAGACAAACGTCAAAGGCGAACTTCCGCGTTTGTCTTCGGGACTCAGTTGGGAAGCCCCGCGGCTGTTTTAAAACGTCGCCGCCGGCATGTCCCGAAGCCAAACGAACCCGGGTGGCCGGGCGAGCAGCGAGCGAACGGCGGGTGGCTGGGAGAACGGCGGGCTCACTGCTCGCTCGGCCACCCGGGTTCGTTTGGCTTCGGGACATGCCGGCGGCGACGTTTTAAAACAGCCGCGGGGCTTCCCAACTGAGTCCCGAAGACAAACGCGGAAGTTCGCCTTTGACGTTTGTCTTCGGGACTCAGTTGGTAAACCGCGCGGCTGTTTTAAAACGTCGCCGCCAGCATGTCCCGAAGCCAAACGAACCCGGGTGGCCGGGCGAGCAGCGAGCGAACGGCGGGTGGCCGGGTGAACGGCGGGCTCGCTGCTCGCCCGGCCACCTGGGTTCGTTTGGCTTCGGGACATGCCGGCGGCGACGTTTTAAAACAGCCGCGGGGCTTCCCAACTGAGTCCTGAAGACAAACGCGGAAGTTCGCCTTTGACGTTTGTCTTCAGGACTCAGTTGGTAAACCGCGCGGCTGTTTTAAAACGTCGCCGCCGGCATGTCCCGAAGCCAAACGAACCCGGGTGGCCGGGCGAGCAGCGAGCGAACGGCGGGTGGCCGGGCGAAGGGCGGGCGAGCCGGGCGAAGGGCGGGCGAACGGCGGGTGGCCGGGCGAAGGGCGGGTGAGCGGCGAAGGGCGGGTGGCCGGGCGAACGGCGGGCGAGCGGGCGCTGGGGGGCTTCGCCCTCCCGCCAGCAAGAGGGGGAAGACCCAGGGAAGCCGCCCAGCAGCTGATCTGCCCGGCGCCATCTACGCATGCGTGCCCATAGAAAAAAAGGGCACACATACGCAGATGGTGTTTTTACTTCCGGGTTCAAAAATCGCCATATAGCCCTTTCGCAATGATCGGGAGCGCAATACCCGGGGGATCACTGTATAAGACGCACCGGAGGATAAGACACACCTTAGTTTTTTGGGAGGGAAATAGGAGAGGGAAATTTGCTTACCCAGTATTCATCTAGCTAGTGTCCTTAGTTTTATCAGCTTCAGCACATTATTTTATCCCCTGGTTAGGGTTTAAAAAACCCCTTATTTGGAGAGAATAACAATGAAAGAGCTTGCAAGCTGATAAGAGTTGGGAATTTTGTTAGCACCTGGTTAGGGCTGGAAAGAAACATTCGGAGCAAGTAGAGCAATGGAAAAAAACATGCAAAGGCTTAGGGCTTGAAAAACATTTTTCACAGAGAAAAACAATGAAAGAAGGCTGAAATAAAAGCTTAGAAAAAACTACATTCAGAGTATAAGATGCACACAAATTTTCAGTTTCTTTTAGGGAGGAAAAAGGTGTGTCTTATACTCCGTAAAATATGGTATTTAGGCAAACTGGAGAAAAAAAATCTCCAGAACTAGAGTGTTGCAGCCAGCCAGCCAGCCAGCCAGCCAGCCAGCCAGGACATCAGTCATGTATGTGTTGGTTGAGCCAGTTGTCTGATTTGATTATACTGTATGTTAACTCCTTTGTTCCTATAGTGTTTCCCTTGGACCATGATTTGGAAAAGTCAAACTCTATTTATAAATAAAATAAAATTTTATTTCTCTCAGAATATATGCTTTCTAAGGGATAATCAACCTACAAGACAACTTTTTTTTTACAGTATCATATGTTAAGAGATTATGAGAGCCAATTTAATTAAGACACCAGGCAAGAAAACAGAGAGATGGTGAGTCCTGGTCTTCTTTTAGGCATGAAGCTAACTGACTGTGGGCCAGTAACTCATTCTCCACCCTTGAAAAATGCAATGGCAAACTACTTCTGGAAAACTTTGCTAAGAAAACTGCAGGCAAGCAGTCTAGACAGTCACTAGGAGTCAACACTGACAAAGGCTGCAAACAAAGAAAGAAGTCATAGCAGATTCTGAATTATAACATTTCAGTATATGATTGTACTGTATGGATTAACTACATTAACTACTAAATGAGGTAATCCTCGTTTAGCAATGCTAACAATCAAAAAGCAAACAATATCCCAACCAAGGAACTAACAACTCAGACAAACAAGCTAACAGTAAACAGTAAACAAAGATGATTAGGGGACTAGAGGCTAAAACATATGAAGAATAGTTACAAGAACTGGGCATGGCAAGTTTAATGAAACGAAAGCCCGGGGAGCCATGAGAGCAGTCTTCCAATATCTCAGGGGTTTCCACAAAAAAGAAGGAGTCAACCTATTCTCCAAAGCACCTGAGGGTAGAACAAGAAGCAATGGGTGGAAGCTGAATAAGGAGAAAAACAACTTAGAACTAAGGAGACATTTCCTGACAGTTAGAAGAATTGATCAGTGGAACAGCTTGCCTCCAGAAGTTATGAATGCCCCAACACTGGAAGTTTTAAAGAAGATGTTGGATAACCATCTGTCTGAAGTAGTGTAGGGTTTCCTGCCTAAGCAGGGGGTTGGACCAGAAGACCTTCAAGGTCCCTTCCAACTCTGTTGTTATTATTATTAAACCCAATCAAATCCAAAACAACCCAATCAAGGAAATACCAAAACCACTTTCAACAACAGTGAAAGGGCAAGCCAGTAGTACCATGATGGTGAACCTACAGTATGGAGAGGGAGATGCATGCCAGCCATTGTCCGTTGCTCTTCCGGTTCCAGCACGCATATTGGTTCCAGGACCCAACAGTGCTAACAATCAAAAAACCAGAAAGCCTATGGTTAAATGACATGGGCATAGGTTGAAAATTAACACAGCTGCACCACTTAGCAATGGTTAATATTGTAAAAAAAGGATCAGGTGGGCGATTGAATGAAGCCCTCATGTGATTCTGGCTTGCAACCTCCTGTTGACTTCCTTATTGACTTTGCTTGTTGGAAACCAGCAGGAAAGGTTTCCAAATTGCAACTCTGTGATTCCAGGATCCTGTGACATCATCAGTACAAGGGCTGGTTGTAGCTACTGCTCGTTCAGTGCTGTTGTAAGTTCAAACAGTCATTGAATGTGTGGTTGTTAATTGAGAACCACCCATATTGGATGTAAAAGTGAAAAAAAACAAACCCACCAAACCTGAAAAAGGCAAAAACCTTGCATGCTATTGCCATAAAAACTCTGCGGAACACCTATGTCAGCAGGTATCAAGCCTGCCTCAAACGTATTTATTAAAATATGAATAGCCTCGTCAGCCCGATATCAATCTCTGATACCTACATAGATACAGTTATCCAGTTTTCTTGACATGGGACTGTTTTGTCATGTCTTCTTGGGCGATGCTTTCTCAGTCTTGCTGATAATTCTGGTGGGTTCCCATTTGAGTATTAACCAGGTCTGACCCTGTTTAACCTTTCAAGATCAGTGAAGGTTGACTAGGTGCTGCCACCTATTGGTCTCTGTGAGAAGATATCATTGCTACCTACCACATATACTACTACAGTAGTACCTCTAGATACGAGCTGCTCCACATGCGAGTATTCCAAGATACGAGCCACGAGGGGAGAGAAATTTCTTTTCGAGACCCGAGCTCAAATTCGGGATACGAGCCGAGCGTCCACTAGGTGGCGCAAGAATCCTTGCTTCTGGTTATCTCAGCAGGGAAAAACAAAGGCTAAAGGCATTTGTTCCAGATACGAGTTGTTCGACATACAAGCTCCCTTCTGGAACGAATTAAACTCGTATCTAGAGGTACTACTGTACTTTTGTGAGTTTCATTGGATTTGGTGGAGTTTGACTGGTATTGAAAAGCAGCTTATTTTTCTCTTGGCCTAAGGCAAGCTCACAGGGGCACATCGCCATCATGTGGTGTTTCGTGACTTTTCCCCCTTCATGGAGCTGGGGTGGGCGTGGCATGCACATGACGCATCCGGGCCATGGGCTGCCAGTTCGATACTCCTGATCTAAGATAATGGTCCAGGTGCTTATTACATTGTTAAATAAAAGGGGCCACAATGTTGATTTTCATTTTTGCTCCCCCTCTAGATATCACATCGAGGACAGAACTTTTGCCGCCTTTCAGAAGATATACATATGGTAAATTCCATTCCTTATTTTTTAAACAACCTGTTTAAACGAATTCTAAAGTAAGGTACAATCCATGAAAACATGGATATCAATTTGGCTTGGTTTTCTAATTCATTCAAATTTTCTTTGAAAATTTAACCCGTAAAAGTCAGGGTTGGAGGTCAGGGATTTATTTATTTATTTATTCATTCATTCATTCATTCATTCATTCATTCATTCATTCATTCATTCATTCATTTATTTATTATGCCACCCTTCTTAGACTCAGGGAGGCTTACAACATGTTAGCAATAGCACTTTTTAACAGAGCCAGCCTATTGCCCCCACAATCCGGGTCCTCATTTTACCCACCTCGGAAGGATGGAAGGCTGAGTCAACCTTGAGCCGGTGATGAGATTTGAACTGCTGACCTACAGATCAACAGTCAGCTTCAGTGGCCTGCAGTAAGTAAGGCGGGGATCAGTGGAGCCAGATATGATGTACATTTAATTTTATGTTGCAAATGATCTGAACTGTAGATGTGTTTATTCTGTGGGAGACCTTGGGCTGGGGAAGCAAGCAACTGAAATCAATGATTTCTGAAGACAACTTTATTTCTTTTTTCTTGTGTCCTCCCCCCTTTTCTCCCTTTTAATTTGCCTCTGGTTTTAAAATCCTAAATCAATAAATAAAGAATTGTAATCGTATTGATTTAGTAATGCTCATGCTGGTCTATGTTACCAGTCTTTAATGCATGTATTCCTGTGAGCAAAGATACTGAAGGAAGAATTTCCATTTACTTCCTCTTGAGTAAACAGCATAACTGAATTGGCTTTTCCCTGGAGCTGATGGTAGTTGCATTAGCTGCATTTAAAGGTTTCCTGATAAGAACCAGAGAATACTGGACAGTGTTGGTGAGTTATTAATGATGTGGTCTACATTTTTGGTCTAATCATTTCTTTCAATCAAATTTTGTATTTTAATTTCCTGCTCACCCATGCTTCAAACAATTTTCTTAACAAACTTTGCAGATTGTATCACTATTTTTGAAGCAGTCTTGCCTTTCATCTCTTTATTTGGGTTGATGCTTGTGACAATTAAGATCAAGAGAACAATACTCGTTCTCTAGTATGATACCTGTGGAGATTCATACTACCCCCACCCTCCTCGCCTTCCTAAGAGTCTGAAGACTCATTTATGCTACCAGGCCTGGAGGCATTAGATCTTGCTGCTCTCAGTCTTTGGAGAGGGGTAGCATATAAGTCTAATAAATTATTATTATTATTATTATTGTTATCATCATCACCATTATTATTATTATTATTATTATTATTATTATTACCACCCCCTGGCCAATGAATGTGTTGAGAGAATGGAGAATGTGGAGTGAATGGAATGATTGTTTATGTTTTTTTAGAGGGGTTTTAGATTTTTAATTAGTTAGTTGGATTTAAGATATTGTGTACTGTATATTTTATATGTTGTGAGCCGCTCCGAGTCCTCGGAGAGGGGTGGCATAGAAATCTAATCAATCAAGCAATCAATCAATCAATCAATCAATCAATCAATCAATCAAGTAAGTAAGTAAGTAAGTAAGTAAGTAAGTAAGTAAGTAAGTAAGTAAGTAAATAAGTAAAAGAACGTCAGAAATAATGCCTCATGGCAGAGGATCAAGTATCTGGGTACCCAAGTTATTACAAGATATGTCATCAGAATATCTCCAGGTGTTGGGAAATGGAGACAAAGTTTTATTCAAAAATATCCCTGGCAGTGTATCAATTATTTGAACTGGGACCAAATCATTACTAAGATGTGCCACTAGTCCAACAGCAAATGTTGGGTTGTTTATACCTTATTGGAGACAAGAGGCCCCTGATTCTGAACCTATCATAGACTTAAAGACACAGAGAAAGGTATTATACCACCGCTAACTGATTCAGAGGTACACTTGCTGTCATTCTGGAGGTCCAGACAAATTGAAGAGATGTAGTTTGGCATGGTCTTTTTTTTTTAATGTTTAATTATCTTTCTAAAAATTGTGAGTGCTCCAACACTGGAGGTTTTTAAGGAGTGATGGGATAACTTATTTGCCTGAAATATTATAGGGCCATGATGGCGAAACTATGGCACGCAAGACCCCTATCTGGGGCATGTATCAGCCCCAACGTGCATGTACGTGCCAGCTAGCTGATTTTCAGCCTTCAGCAACGCTGTTTTGCCCTCTGGAGGCTTCAGGGAAACTTCCCTGAAGCTCCGGAGTACAAAAAAAACACCAAATGGGCAAACTGGAAGTTCAGAAAAATGGTGTTTCAGTTTGTATTTGTATTGTATTTGTATTTGTATTTATTAGATTTGTATGCTGCCCCTCTCCGAAGACTCGGGGCGGCTAACAACAATATAAAAAGACAATATAAACAAATCTAATATTAAAAATAATCTTAAAAACCCCAATTTAAAGAACCAATCATACATACAAGCATACCATGTATAAATTCTATAAGCCTAGGGGGAAGGGAAATTTCAATTCCCCCATGCCTGATGACAGAGGTGGGTTTTACGGAGCTTGCGAAAAGCAAGGAGGGTGGGGGCAACTCTGATATCTGGGGGGAGCTGGTTCCAGAGGTTCTGGGCCACCACAGAGAAGGCTCTTCTGGGTCCCGCCAGACGACATTGCTTAGTCGACGGGACCCGGAGAAGGCCAACTCTGTGGGACCTAATCGGTCGCTGGGATTCGTGCGGCAGAAGGCGGTCCCGGAGATATTCTGGTCCGATGCCATGAAGGGCTTTATAGGTGATAACCAACACTTTGAATTGTGACCGGAAACTGATTGGCAACCAATGCAGACTGCAGAGTGTTGGTGAAACATGGGCATACCTGGGTAAGCCCATGACTGCTCTCGCAGCTGCATTCTGCACGATCTGAAGTTTCCGAACACTTTTCAAAGGTAGCCCCATGTAGAGAGCGTTACAGTAGTCGAACCTTGAGGTGATGAGGGCGTGAGTGACTGTGATCAGTGAGTCCCGGTCCAGATAGGGCCGCAACTGGTGCACCAGGCGAACCTGGGCAAACGCCCTCCTCACCACAGCTGAAAGATGGTTCTCTAATGTGAGCTGTGGATCGAGGAGGATGCCCAAGTTGCGGACCCTCTCTGAGGACCCTCTCTGAGGGGGTCAGTAATCCCCCCCCAGGGTTATGGACGGGCAGATGGAATTGTCCTTGGGAGACAGGACCCACAACCACTCCATCTTGCCCGTTGTGCTGTTTTTTGCACTCCAGAGACTTCAGGGAAGTTTCCTGAAGCCCTGGAGTGTGAAAAACAGCCCAAAGGGCAAACCGGAAATTCAGAAAATGGGCTTCCAGTTTCCCTGTTGTGCTGTTTTTCACACTCACGAGGCTTCAGGGAAGCTTACTGAACCCCAGAGTGCAAAAAACAGCACAAAGGAGAAACCGGAAGTCTGTTTTTCCTAACTTCCAGTTTGGCTATTTTTTCACGGTCCCAGTCTTCAGTGAAGCCTGTACGCATGCGCAGGGATGGGGGTGATTGTGCGCTTATGCAGGGGCAGCGTGGGGGGGTGTACATGCTTGAGGGGTAGGGAATGGGTGTAGGCACATGCGCGAATGCTAGCACATGCATACACATTTTTGGCACGCGAACCATACAACGAAATTCACATGATGCCTAAAGACCAGTTTTTAAGAAGATACTGGACAGTCTCAAATTGTACAGGGTCTCGCGCTTGAGTAACGGGTTCGACTAGAGGACCTCCAAGGTCCCTTCCAGATCTATTCTGATTGATTGATTGAAAAATATCAGGCATTGCAATTCCATTGTGCTGAACCTTTCCTTCTGGAGTTGTATCCTGGCATTCAACTTCCACATATTAATGATCAGAGTTGTCCTTGGGTTTTAATTTTTGTAATATGATCCCAAAATGCTGTTTGGACTTACATGCTGAACTGCCATTCATGACCCACAATCCTTTGAACTCAGTTTCCTCCATGCTTCTGCATTTCAATAGCCAGCAACTAATTGTGAGGTCAAGAAGGGGGAATCAAGTAGGGGCTGGAAGCAGCGAATAAGAATTATGTGCTGAAAGAATTTACATAGTAAGTAAGGCGCAAATGAGAGCAGAGATAAACATATAGGATCCTAAGACGAAGTAATAATTAAATCAAAATGAATCAGTAAATTAAAAGATAAATTAATGAATTATGCCAATTATACAAGTATGGGATGGTTTGAAATAATTAAACATTTGGCTATATTTGTTAATATTCATTTAATGACCATGCCAGGTTTTTCAGTAAATAAATTATCATGTTATAATGTAATGGACTATGCTAATGTAAAAAGAGTACACTAGCTGGCAAATGTTTAAAAATAAATAATACACATCCCTTTGTACAAAATAAAAAATTATACAGTACAGTGGTCCCTCGATTATTGCGAGGGTTCCGTTCCAGGACCCCTCGCAATGATCGGTTTTTCGCGAAGTAGTGCTGCAGAAGTAAAAACACCATCTGCGCATGCGCAGATGGTGTTTTTACTTCCGCCGCAGCAGCGAGGAGCCGAAGATTGGGGTTTCCCCGCCGCCCACGCAAACTCCTCGCTGCTGCCGCGCCCGCTGCTTGTCTTTTCCGCCAGCCGCTTGTCCGCCGCCTGCCTGCCTGCCTGCCCGCGCGCCCTTCGCCCGCCCGCCCTTCGCCCGCCCACGCCGTTCGCTTGCGTCGCTTCCCAGCTGAGTCCTGAAGCCAGAAGGCAAAGGCGAACTTCCGCGTTTGGCTTCGGGACTCAGCTGGGAAGCGGCGCTGGGGTCTCCCCACCGCCCACGCAAACTCCTCGCTGCCGCTCGCCCGCTCTTCGCCGGCCCACGCCCTTCGCTCGTGCCGCTTCCCAGCTGAGTCCTGAAGCCAAACGCGAAAGTTCGCTTCAGGACTCAGCTGGGAAGCGGCACGAGCGAACGGCGTGGGCGGGCGAAGGGCGGGCGAGCGGCAGCGAGGAGTTTGCGTGGGCGGTGGAGAAACCCCAGCGCCGCTTCCCAGCTGAGTCCCGAAGCCAACGCGGAAGTTCGCCTTTGCCTTCTGGCTTCAGGACTCAGCTGGGAAGCGGCGCGAGCGAACGGCGTGGGCGGGCGAAGGGCGGGCGAGCGGCAGCGAGGAGTTTGTGTGGGCGGTGGGGAAACTCCTCGCTGATGCCCGCCGCTCGCCCTCCCGCCAGCAAGAGGGGGAAGACCCAGGGAAGCCGCCCAGCAGCTGATCTGCCCGGCGCCATCTACGCATGCGTGGCCATAAAAAAAGGGCGCGCATGCGCAGATGGTGTTTTGACTTCCGGGTTGAAAAATCGCCATATAGCCGTTCGCAATGATCAGGATCGCGATACCCGGGGGATCACTGTATACCTAGACAATTTCTGAATGTCTGTTACATAGTACAGTGGTACCTCGAGATACGAGTTTAATTCGTTCCGGACCTGGGCTCTTAAGTCGAGCAGCTCTTATCTCGAACGACTTTTCCCCATAGGAATTAATGTAAATAATTTTAATTGGTTCCAGCCCTCAAAAAACTCACAAAGTTAGTCTAAATTATGCAGAAAGACATGTTTTTAATGAAGAAATGTACATGTACATATAAATGAATAATGAAGTTTCTTTCACTTAACTTGTAAACTTTCTTAAACTTTTAAATTTACATATGTTCAACTTCTCTGCCACCCAATCCTGTAGGACAGAGGTCCCCAACCCTTTTTGCACCAGGGACCGGCTTTAAGCGATCAAGAGAGGAATGGGTGAATGAATGGACGGAGGGTGGGAAGGAAGGAAGGAAAGAAAGAGGGAAGGGACAGGAACAGAGGAAGGAAGCAAGGAAACTTATGAAAGGGGAGAGTAAGAGAGGAATGAGTGAAGGGAGGGAGGGAGGGAAGAAGGTGGGAAGGAGAAAGAAAAGAAGAAATAGAGGAAGGGAAAGTAAAAGAGAGAAAGAAAAAGAGCAAGAAAGAAAGAAAGAAAGAGGGAAGGGACAGGAACAGAGGAAGGAAGCAAGGAAACTTATGAAAGGGGAGAGTAAGAGAGGAATGAGTGAAGGGAGGGAGGGAGGGAAGAAGGTGGGAAGGAGAAAGAAAAGAAGAAATAGAGGAAGGGAAGGTAAAAGAGAGAAAGAAAAAGAGCAAGAAAGAAAGCTGCAAGCACCCCCCCGAGCCCCCCAGGCCGGCTGCAACCTTTTAAAACACGCGCGCCGCTTCGCAGCTGTCTCCTGAAGCCGAACGTGGAAGTTAGCGTTTGGCTTCAGGAGACAGCTCCTTGGCGCTTGTATCTCGAATTTGGGCTTGTAAGTAGAACAAAAATATCTCTCCCCTCCCAGCTCTTATCTCGAGTTGCTCTTAAGTAGAGCAGCTCTTATGTCGGGGTTCCACTGTATTTCACTAATTTGGAGGATATAGTGCTAAAATGTATGCAAGTTGAAATTCTCCCAGGAAAATTGCATTACATTTTTGCAGGGTTTTTTAAAAGCAAAATATACTAAACTGTCTTAGAATCCCCCCCCCCCCCCAAATAATAAGAATTAACAATATTGTATAACCAGCCTATTGAGATTAAGGGACAGTAGATGGCAGAGTTCTATAGTGAAACTCTTGCATGGTATAGTGAGAGTAAAGTTTGAATATGATTTACGGTAGTATGTTTTTAATTTTTCTTTATTTGCTTTTATATGTTATTTTTAATTTGTTTTTAGTAAACTAATAAATTGTGAAATAGTTTTTAAAAAAATCAGTGATCTTTTCATAGATGCTAGTTTCTGCCACAATCTGATAATGACTTGAAATTGCAAGATATTGATTAATAGTTGATACATTTTAGTTCTATTGTTTTCTTATTCCACTGAATACTTCTACAGTGGTACCTCATGATACAAACTTAATTGGGTTCCAGGAGGAGGTTCGTAAGGTGAAAAGTTCGTAAGACGAAACAATATTTCCCATAGGAATCAATGTAAAAGCAAATAATGCGTGCAAATCCTTCAGGAAAATCCCATACTTTAGAAGGGAGGCGAACAGAGGGCAGGGAGGAGCAGCTAAAGGGGGCAGGTGGAAGAAACAAGGCTAGGCTAAAGGGTGAGTGGGAAGGAAGAAAGGCACAGTTTCTTCTGTGCCAGCACGCTGTTCTCCTACTTTTTAAAATGCAAACTCTTTCCCCCTCCAAGTCGTCCCTCCCTTTTCTTTCTTCAAAAAAAAAGAAGAAACCCCTTCATCCCAGCAGCAGTGGCTTGGGTTCGTAAGGTGAAAATAGTTCGGAAGAAGAGGCAAAAAAATCTTAAACACTGGGTTCGTATCTCGAAAAGTTCATTAGAAAAGTTCGTTAGAAAAGGCGTTCGTAAGATGAGGTACCACTGTATTTTAAAATGACGCAGAAGGGATGGAAAGCATAGGAGAGCCCTTGAGGATATGATTACTGAATTTTTTGGAGTATAAGATGCACCTTTTTACACCCCCCCTAAAAGGAGGGTAAAAATTTGGGGGCTTCTTATACATTGAATGTAGCCCCATCCCAGCAACCCCCACTCTTTGGTCTCTGCCTCCCAGCAATTTACCTCCTTTCAAACTGTGATATCTGTCTAATTGCAGAAATATGAATAAAAGTAATACTCTGCAGAATGAATAAAGCATGCACAAAATCAGGAAACTGTCCATGAGTGTTTAAGATCAACTCTGTGAATAATTTCTTTCAGACACAATGAAGATTATCCATCAAGCGCATGGCTCTAAGGTGTGTTTATCATTGCTTCCTTATTTGCCACTGAGGATGATGATGTTATCTATTCTGTCGTGTCTGACTCTTGGTGACTCTGTAGGCCAGGACTCTCCACATCTTTCAATCTTGCACCTCTATGGGTTTTTCTATGCTGTGGCTGGTGTCAGCTTTGATGGTGTCCAGCCATCATGTTCTTTGACAGCCTGGTTTCCTTTATTTCTGTTGTGGCCTGTTGGCCACCAACCCCTCCAGCAGCTGAATCAGATGAGAAGGAGGTGTGGGAGTCAGGATCAGCATCAAGGCAACCTGAGAAGAGGGAATGGAGCTGTCTGAGAGAGAGAGAGAGACAGAGGTGGAGCATGGGCCATCCATCAACCCTCAGATGAAGAGTCAACAGCTCCCAGGTCTGGAGATGGCTGATGAAGAGGAACAACAACAACTGGGTTCCATGCCTGATGCATGGATGTGCAGAAGGCAGAGGAGAGGAGAACAGTGGAAATCTGTGGGCCGATCCTTGGGATGGAAGAGCCATCGCTGCTAGTGAAAACCTAGCATAAAAGATGGCGGGTGGAGATGAATAGATGTGGCAGACAACTACAGTGGAACCCCGACATAAGAGCTGCTCTACTTAAGAGCAACTCGAGATAAGAGCTGGGAGGGGAGAGATATTTTTGTTCTACTTACAAGCCCAAATTCGAGATACAAGCGCCAAGGAGCTGTCTCCTGAAGCCAAATGCTAACTTCCGCGTTCGGCTTCAGGAGACAGCTGCGAAGCGGCGCGCGTGTTTTAAAAGGTTGCAGCCGGCCTGGGGGGCTCGGGGGGGTGCTTGCAGCTTTCTTTCTTGCTCTTTTTCTTTCTCTCTTTTACCTTCCCTTCCTCTATTTCTTCTTTTCTTTCTCCTTCCCACCTTCTTCCCTCCCTCCCTCCCTTCACTCATTCCTCTCTTACTCTCCCCTTTCATAAGTTTCCTTGCTTCCTTCCTCTGTTCCTGTCCCTTCCCCCTTTCTTTCTTTCTTTCTTTCTTTCTTTCTTTCTTTCTTTCTTGCTCTTTTTCTTTCTCTCTTTTACCTTTCCTTCCTCTATTTCTTCTTTTCTTTCTCCTTCCCACCTTCTTCCCTCCCTCCCTCCCTTCACTCATTCCTCTCTTACTCTCCCCTTTCATAAGTTTCCTTGCTTCCTTCCTCTGTTCCTGTCCCTTCCCCCTTTCTTTCTTTCTTTCTTTCTTTCTTTCTTTCTTTCTTTCTTTCTTTCTTGCTTTCTTGCTTTCTTGCTTTCTTGCTCTTTTTCTTTCTCTCTTTTACCTTCCCTTCCTCTATTTCTTCTTTTCTTTCTCCTTCCCACCTTCTTCCCTCCCTCCCTCCCTCCCTTCACTCATTCCTCTCTTACTCTCCCCTTTCATAAGTTTCCTTGCTTCCTTCCTCTGTTCCTGTCCCTTCCCTCTTTCCTTCCTTCCTTCCCACCCTCCGTCCATTCATTCACCCATTCCTCTCTTGATCGCTTAAAGACGGTCCCTGGTGCAAAAAGAGTTGGGGACCTCTGTCCTACAGGATTGGGTGGCAGAGAAGTTGAACATATGTAAATTTAAAAGTTTAAGAAAGTTTACAAGTTAAGTGAAAGAAACTTCATTATTCATTTATATGTACATGTACATTTCTTCATTAAAAACATGTCTTTCTGCATAATTTAGACTAACTTTGCGAGTTTTTTGAGGGCTGGAACCAATTAAAATTATTTACATTAATTCCTATGGGGAAAAGTCGTTCGAGATAAGAGCTGCTCGACTTAAGAGCCCAGGTCCGGAACGAATTAAACTCGTATCTCGAGGTACCACTGTATTCATCTTCCTGTCAGACAAATTTTTTAGCCTACTGTGAGGTAGAGACTTTTTAATGGGGCTCTTAATAAAGGAATCATCGATTAATTGAGGGTTTGTCATGTTTGGGGAACTGGGTCAGAACAATTTCCCTCTAAGTCAGGAATGGGGAACTATAGCCCTTTTATTGATCTGTGGACTTCAATTCCCAGAATTCCTGAGCATGGCCGACTCAGGAATTTTGGGAGTTGAAGTCCATACTTCATAAAGGGTCCATAGTTCTCCACCTCTGCTCCAGATCGCTCTAATGTTGTTGTTTTTCTCTTCATCTTGGAAAATGTCGACACTCTCATTCCACCCTCCCTTTCTCCATATTTCTAGACTAACGAACTTGTTCTGAGTTTAGAGGACGATGACAAACTCATTTTGGCAGAAGACAGCACTTTGAAAGCAGCTGGAGTAGGTAGGTTGCTCGTTGGAATTGAGGGAAGATGTGGTTCATTGTGTTGGCTTTTATTCTGAGAACAGCTGACCGTATTTGGATAAGCAAAACACTATTCCTGGTGCTCGGTGCACAAACTGGTAATTATTCAGAAGCGGGAGAGAAGGCCAACTTAATGTACATTCAAATCATTGGGCTTGAGGGCACCCTGTCTCTCCCTACAGAATGCTAATGAAGGCATTTCTTTAAAAAAAGAAAAGAAGTTATGCCTAGAACTCTGTGGAGAGTAATTTTAAATGATTGACAGTTTGGTTATTAGAACTACATCTGCTTCGTCTTTTCAGTAACATTTAAATGGACAGTTTGGTTGGAAATTTAAGAAGGGGAACTAGCGAGGAGATATGAGAGAGGCATCTTTTTAATAAAGCACAGCGGCGATATCACCCTGATGTTTGGAGCAGAGTGCCCTGGGGTATGTGGTGCAGTAAGAAATGTAGAGAAAGTGGATTGTGTAGGCCAAGCCAGATGGCTGCAGGGTGCCAGTTAAATATTGATTTGGCATTGCAGGTAATCCTTGTTCAGTGACTGTCTTTATTTATTAAATTTGTTTGCTGACCATCTTGCCACAGGACTCCAGGCAGCTTACAGCATTAAAATGAAACCATGAATATATGAATAAAAGAGCCATCCAGAGTTGCCTTGCAGTAAGATGGGTGGCTAATAAATTTTACCAAAAAACAAAGAAAATCTCATTTAAATTAGAATAAAATGTAACTAAAGAAGGGGAGGAGGAGAGCAGAAGAAATACAAAGGAGGAAGTATTCCATAAAAATATTCCATAAAAGAATCCGGGGTGGATCTGATCCAGAAGGACCTAAGGAAAACGCAACTTTAGATGGTGAAGAGAGGTCAGGAAAATTGGAGTGTTATCTGGCTGTCCTTTCTAGTGTTTGTTCGACTGGAACTTTTCTTTCAACATTTAAGCTTCCAAGGAAGGTGGTGATGAAACCCTCTAAAAGTGCTAAAAATGATCTGAACAATTAAATTGACAACAGAAGAAAACGTATTGTTCAAATATGATAATTTTGAAATGATTTGAACATCGTAAGATAGAATTAGTTTGTAGGTAAAAAGGTAAAAAAGAAAACACAACTTTCTAATATTTAGTGCATGAGTATCAGATCATTTTTATCTATCACCTGAGGTATATATGCCTAACAGTGTTTAATTCATCTCACTTGAATACCAATAACTAGGACTGTAACCTTAAGAATAATTATAATGTATTAAAATAATAAGGTATACAGTGATCTCTCGATTAGCGCGGGGGTTACGTTCCAAGACCTCCCGCGCTAACCGATTTCCGCGTTATACTGGATGCGGAAGTAAAACCACCATCTGCGCATGTGCGCCATTTTTTTCATGGCCGCACATGCGCAGATGGTGGAGTTTGCGTGTGGGCGGCGGGGAAGACCAAGGGAAGATTCCTTCAGCCGCCCAACAGCTGATCTGCTCCGCAGCGCGGAAGCAGCGAGGAGCCGAAGATGGGGTAAAGGCAAAGGGGAAACCCCATCTTCGGCTCCTCGCTGCTGCCGCGCTGCGGAGCGGATCAGGTGTTGGGCGGCTGAAGGAACCTTCCCTTGGTCTTCCCGCCAGATCACTTGCCGCTTGCCGCTTGCCAGTCCACGCCCCCCTGGATGAGCGGCCCCGCATGGCCCCAGCGCCGGACTCCGTTGCCGAACGCCGAAACCGGAAGGGGCGAGGTGGGGGAGAACGGGAGGCTCAGCATTCCGTCAGTCGCAGCGCTGGCTGTCAACTTTTCTTTTTAGCACTGGGGAGGCAAGTCAGCTCCTGCCCAGTTTTAAAAAGAAAAGTTGACAGCCAGCGCTGCGACTGACGGAATGCTGAGCCTCCCGTTCTCCCCCACCTCGCCCCTTCCGGTTTCGGCGGTTTCGCAGCGCTGGCTGTCAACTTTTCTTTTTAGCACTGGGGAGGCAAGTCAGCTCCTGCCCAGTTTTAAAAAGAAAAGTTGACAGCCAGCGATTGTTCCGCTGCCACCAGCATGGCCTGGCTGGCAGCGGAAGATGTAACCTTCGCAACCTCGGAGAGCTTCCTGGGCATGAAAGCTCACGAAAACCAGGAAGCTCTCTGAGGTTGCGAAGGAGCCCACGATCACTCGGCTGCGGGTGGCAGGAAAGCGAATGTCACGGGGCTGGGCTCGGCTCCCCCAGCCCCGCCGCGGAAAGCTCCATTCTGTTCCCTGCCGGCCCGATTGAGCGGCCGGCGGTCTCCATTCAGGGAACAGAATGGAGCCTTCCGCGGCGGGGCTGGGGGAGCCGAGCCCAGCCCCGTGACATTCGCTTTCCTGCCACCCGCAGCCGAGTGATCGTGGGCTCCTTCGCAACCTCAGAGAGCTTCCTGGTTTTCGTGAGCTTTCATGCCCAGGAAGCTCTCCGAGGTTGCGAAGGAGCCCAGGATCACTCGGCTGCGGGTGGCAGGAAAGCGAATGTCACGGGGCTGGGCTCGGCTCCCCCAGCCCCGCCGCGGAAGGCTCCATTCTGTTCCCTGAATGGAGACCGCCGGCCGCTCAATCGGGCCGGCAGGGAACAGAATGGAGCGTTCCGCGGCGGGGCTGGGGGAGCCGAGCCCAGCCCCGTGACATTCGCTTTCCTGCCACCCGCAGCCGAGTGATCCTGGGCTCCTTTGCAACCTCGGAGAGCTTCCTGGGCATGAAAGCTCACGAAAACCAGGAAGCTCTCCGAGGTTGCGAAGGAGCCCACGATCAGTCGGCTGCCGGCGGGAGGAAAGCGAATGCCACGGGGCTGGGCTCGGCTCCCCCCTCGGCTCCCCCCCTTACCAGCCCCGCCGCGGAAGGCTCCATTCTGTTCCCTGCCGGCCCGATTGAGCGGCCGGCGGTCTCCATTCAGGGAACAGAATAAAAAAAAATTTATTTTTTAATATTTTATTTTTTTAAATAATATTTTTTGAAAAACCGCGTTGCAGCGTTTCGCGCTAATCGAGAACGCGCAAGTCGAGGGACCACTGTAATAACCATTAGGAAAAGGAAGCAACAGTGCCTTGTAGAGCAGCCATAGCAGCCTAACCCACAGTAAGAAAGTTGCTCTTATCCTCACCCCATTAAGGTTGCTCTCACCTGCGTCTATTAAGCTCAGAGTCACTTAGATGAGATGGGTGGTATGGAAATTTAATGATAAAAAATAAAAATACTTCATAGCTCTTCAGAAAAATCCCGGTTTTTATACCTTTCTGAAAAACCCACTAGAATGAGACCCAATTTAATCTGCTGTAAAAAAGGGGGCAGCATCTAAGCATTGATGCTTTATCGCCCTTTTTCACAGAATATTGACTAGAGAGATTTAGTATTGCAATAAGCATGGGATATTTTTGTTCATTCAAATTTACATCCTTGATGGCCAACTCTATGAATGTTGTGCATGTGTATAACTGTGACTGCCTTTTTAAATAACTTTTTTATGGGGTTTAGATTTAGATAATGTTTTAGTTTTAGATAATGTTTGACTTCTTTTTTATTCCCTTGTATCTATTTGTATTGTATTTTTATTATTGTTGTAAACTGCACTGAGTCCTTTGAGATTGGGCAGCATAGAAGTCGAATAAATAATAATAATTTGAAGAAGTTTTAGAATAAGGGTGCAAATCTGAAGCTTGTTCCTTGTGACGTCAAGGACAGGGGTGAAATTCACATTTTTTCCCTACCGGTTCTGTGAGCGTGGCTTGGTGGGCATGGCAGGGGAAGGATACTGCAAAATCCCAACTCCCTCCTGTCCTATCCCTGGTCTATGCAGCTTGAAAACAAAGGAGGAATCCACACATATTTCAAATCAGTCTTTTTATATATAAAGTATCACTTTTGCAAGCTAAAGTCATGCATGTGAGATAATCTTGGCAGTTTCTCAGTGAGGGGTAATTAAGATTTAACAGTTCCATGACTAGGCTGCTGCTAAAGATCAAAGCTACTTGCATTCCTTCATGAGATAAGTAAGGAGCCTCCAGTTTCAAAGATTTACTTTCACAGCTTCCCAACATCTCAGCAGACAGGGCACTTTTTCTCAAAAGGATTTTAGCAGGAAAATAACAATTGTCTAGCGCAGTGTTTTTCAACCAGTGTGCCGTGGCACACTAGTGTGCCGCGAGACATGGTCAGGTGTGCTGCGAAGAAGGAAGCTCAGATTCCGGTCTCGCAACTTTTTGCTGAGAGAGTGAGAGTGAGAAAGAGAGAGAGAAAGAGAGAGAAAGAAAGCAAGAGAGAGTGAAAGAGAGAAAGAGAGAAAGAGAGAGAAAGCAAGAGTGAGAGATAAAGACGGTAAGAGAGAGAGAGAGAGAAAGAAAGCAAGAGAGAGGAAGAGAGAAAAGGAGAGGAAGGGAGAGAGAGAGAAATGAGCAAAAAGGGGAGGAAAAAAGAGAAATGAGAAAATGATTGAGACAGAGAATGAGAGGAAAGAGAGAGAAACAAAAGAGAGAGCGAAGTGACTCTTGATTTAAAGCATATGATAAAAAGCACCCAAAGAATAAGAGAAAAACCCCCAACCCTCACCTGTTTTTGGAAATGGTTCAAGAGTGTGTACACACACACACACACACACAGACACGGGTGGGGAGGAGACAGGGATGGAAAAAGAGAGGAGAGTGTCTTAGGGTGTCATTTTGTGTCATTTTGGTTGGTGGTGTGCCCCAGGATTTTGTAAATGTAAAAAATGTGCCGCAGCTCAAAAAAGGTTGAAAATCACTGGTCTAGCGTAACCTGGCTGAGATCTCAAACATCATCCGATTCCATTGCAAAATGTTGTAACTCCACCTTGAATAATCCATACTCCACCCTTAAATATTTATAGGAAGTAGTCATTCCCCAGAGTTAACAAACTAGAGACTACTTCTTTTTTCCATACAAGTACAGTGATACCTCGTCTTACAAACGCCTCGTCATACAAACTTTTTGAGATACAAACCCGGGGTTTAAGATTTTTTTGCCTCTTCTTACAAACTATTTTCACCTTGCAAACCCACCGCCGCCGCTGGGATGCCCCGCCTCCGGACTTCCGTTGCCAGCGAAGCACCTGTTTTTGCACTGCTGGGATTCCCCTGAGGCTCCCCTCCATGGGAAACCTCACATCCAGACTTCTGTGTTTTTGTGATGCTGCAGGGGAATCCCAGCAAGGGAATCCCAGCAGTGCAAAAATGGGTGCTTCGCTGGCAATGGAAGTCCGGAGGTGGGGTTTCCCAGCGAGGGGAGCCTAAGTGAAATCGCAGCATCGCAAAAACACAGAGGTCCAGAGGTGGGGTTTCGAGGACTTCGGTATTTTTGCGATGCTGCGATTTCACCGATGCTCCCTTCACTGGGAAACCCCACCTCTGGACTTCCGTTGCCAGCGAAGCACCCGTTTTTGCGATGCTGGGATTCCCCTGCTGGGATTCCCCTGCAGCATCAGCATTGCAAAAACACAGAAGTCCGGAGGTGGGGTTTCCCATGGAAGGGAGCCTCAGGGAAATCAGAGCAGCGCAAAAACGGGCGCTTCGGCTGGCAAAAGGGGTGAATTTTGGGCTTGCACGCATTAATTGCTTTTCCATTGATTCCTATGGGAAACATTGTTTCGTCTTACAAACTTTTCGTCTTACAAACTTAAGAACCTCATCTTGGAACCAATTAAGTTTGTAAGACAAGGTATCACTGTATTCTTGTCTTTTTCTTAGTCTTCTAAAGCGGGCATCTAGCAAAGACTCCTGATCTTCCTCCTTCTCTAAATCAGACTCTACTGTCATTGGCATATCTACCACCTATGGTGGTCCTTCGGGTTCATCCAGGTCTATTTCTCTCTCACTCTCACTCTCTGCATCAGCTGGCAACACCACTAGTCCAGGGTACCAAGTTGGGCCTGGCTCATCCTCCTTAGGATCTATCATTACCAGAGTTGGATGAGGATCACCCACAACACTTCCCCACTCCAGGGGAAGGATACTGCAAAATCTCCATTCCCACCCCACTCCGGGGCCAGCCAGAGGTGGTATTTGCTGATTCTCCAAACTACTCAAAATTTCCGCTACCGATTCTCCAGAACCTTTCAGAACCTGCTGAATTTCATCCCCCCTGGTGAAGGGTCTATAAACCCAGATGTGACCTTCTGAACAGTCCCTCTCTTTGGAGAAAAACAAACTGTGAGAATCGAATAGCATTTTATGAGCAAGAATGATCTGAAAAGATAGGATTTAAAAGGGTGCAGTTCACTCCAAAGTTCTATGCAAAGTGTCTGCTTTCACTTTTGATTCCTCCAGGACCCTCTTTTCTCTTTCTGGCAGGTTTCCTAGTCGATATTCAGTCATAGCTCTCCCCGCTCCTTGCTCCTTTCTTCATGACACAGGCAGACTTCATTAACTTAATTTTTAAAAAGCGAGCGCCCGAACTTGGTCGCTTCCCACTTCAAAAGGCTCCCACGTCTTCTAATTGTGATGACTTTCCATCAGCGATGCGTCTGCTCTGAATTAGTAATGTTGCTGACTTACTGTTTTAGAAGAAGTCCTTGACCTGCTGGTGGGAAGAAACTGTGGCTGCTCTGAACCTCTGTGGTTCCTTGAGCTCTGCCAGATCCCCGGTGAATAATTAGAGGCATTTGAAGGTATTGCTGGAGAAGCCAATTTGTGTCTTTCACTTTGCATATTGTTGAAGCCTCATGAATTAATCATTGGCAGGGGGAAAAAAAATTAGCTGCTTCAGTCTCGCATTTGATGGGTCGTGAGGGAGAATGTAAAGTGACCTGTAAAATATTCTACTGATCCTCTAAGTATTAAATTATTACTGCTACAGGTTAATTTCAGGGGGAACCTCCCTCCCTTCTCACTAAATAGAACAAGGAACTTTAAATAATAGGTTTAGCTGTTTCTTATATTTTGAAATGAGAATACAATGAAAAGAGAGGAAGTAATACTTCCAGCTTGTGGAGTGCTATCTCAGTGTCTTTGTTTTGAATTTTGTTTTTAAGCAAGGGTGTTTCCCTCTTCCTTCCACCATTGGGATCAGTTGTAAAAAGATGTTAATCAACAACAGCCTTAAATGACAGCTTAATTATTACTATTTTTTTCCAAAAAGGCAGTGATGGGCTCCTATGGGTAAAGTACGCAGTACCAGTAATAAAATTTTGGTCAAGTACACAGTACTTCTTCTTTTTTTCCCTTCTGGGCTCTGGGTATGTTTTTCCTATCGCAGTAAATGAGTTTGAATGTGTATAATTTTAGAAGAGCTGTGTGTGCATGTGTGTATATACACTTTATATAGTGGATAATCGGGGTGGGCTACCGCCTGGATGGGGCAGAACGCAGTGGGGTAGCAAAAATGGAGCTCCACCCCAGAGCACCCAATGCACAAGCCATGCCCACCGTGTGGTAGTAAAAATTTTGGTAGCCCATCACTGCAAAAAGGTGTTTATATATGTGTATTTTCTTCATTTCAGTGAATGAAACAGAGCTCGCGTTTTTCTGCATGGATGATTACAGAAAATATAAAGCCAACCCTGTCGCTACCTGGTGAAGACCAAGAAAATTGAGGGGGGGGGGATTCAGTACTATTAATGAGACGGTTTATCCTGAAATCCTAAAAATATATGTTAACAAGCATTGAGACTTTTATTTACAGCAAGACCCATTGCAGAGGGGGTGAGAAACACGACTGCAAACAGTGACATTGCTTTCCAACAAAACTAATTTCACTTTCTGAAATGTGTGGTTTATAATAAACATACGTTGATACCTTCTCTGCACAGCTTGCAAATAGGAATTTGAATGGAGATGGACAGTCATTTATGCCAAAATGAAGATGTATCAGGTCCAGAAAAAACTATGCATAAAAAAATTACTCTGGGTAATCTGACCACACTGCAGCTTTTTTTTTTTTTTTTTTTTAAACCCAATCCTTTGCATTTCTTCCCTTGTTTCTACACAGCATTTTCTTCAAGATTGTGAGGAATTGTGAGAAATGCCTTATTTCATTTGGCAGATCCATGCTTTGTGCTGGCCTTGTTTCAGGGGTTTATGTTGCTTTTAATAAATGAGGCAGAGTGCCAAAGAGTTGTTTATATAGTGTTAAACCTGTAGAAAGGAGAAAAATAACTCACCAATTGTCATTTTGCAGAGTGGGCATCTAACAGTTTCTAATCACCAAGTAATATCTTTCATTTCCTTTGATTTCTGGCTGGGTAAAACTTTCTTTGGTGTATTCATAAGAGATGCCCACTGTGATTTATGAGATATGGTCACTGTGGTATGGTAAACTATGATGAGATTTGGTATCAGAATGCAATTGAAACATCTCCCCCTTGCCCATGTAGTTTCTGTGTATGATTCGATTGTGTGCTTGTTATTTATATATTGGAGTTCTTTTGGATTTTTTAACTTAAAACTGTAATTTAGATTGCTAAATATTAGATTTGTTATTATGTATTGTTTACCATTGTTGTGAGCCGCCCCGAGTCTATGGAAAGGGGCGGCATATAAATCCAATAAATCTAATCTAATCTAATCTAATCTGTGCTATTAACTGAGTCCTTTTGCTTTAACTGTTCTGTACCAATATGGTCAAGAACGAATGCTTGTCATTTCTGCTGCTCTTCTTTTAAGGATATAACAATGGCTTGGATTATGTTCAGAGTCACTGGACAAAATTCATTTCAGTATGAAAAGATGCTGCCTCCGACGTGTTAACTTTCTTCGGAAGATGGGTTGCCTTACTTCACTTTCTGCCTGATGATTTAGTTGGGCTGGCCTGTGTTGAAAAACATTAGGAACCAACTCAAAGGGAAGTGTTAATATTGCTGTTTCATAAAGAGCACCGGGTTATTCCCAGGGCTGAACGCCAGAGCAATAACTGCATCCAGTTTTGGTCACCACACTATAAAAAAGGTGTTGAGACTCTAGAAAAAGTGCAGAAGAGAGCAACCAGGATGATTAGAGACTGAAGATTAAAACATATGAAGAATTATTACAGGAACTGGGCATGGCTAGTCTAAGTGAAGAGAAGGACCAAGGGAGACATGATAGCATTGTTCCAATATTTGAGGGACTGCCACAGAGAGGAGGGGGTCAAGTTATTTTCTAAGGCACCTGAGGGCCAGACAAGGAATAATGGATGGAAACTGATCAAGGAGAGATTCAACTTAGAAATAAGGAGGAGCTTTCTGACAGTGAGAACAATGGAACAGTTTGCCTTCAGAAGTTATGGGAGCTTCATCACTGGAGGCTTTGAAGAAGAGATTGGAGTGCCATTTGTCAAAAATGGTGTAGGGGCTCTTGCTTGGGCGGAAGATTAGATTAGATCAGTGTTTCCCAACCTTGGCAACTTGAAGATATCTGGACTTCAACTCCCAAAATTCCCCAGCCAGCGTTTGCTGGCTGGGGAATTCTGGGAGTTGAAGTCCAGATATCTTCAAGTTGCCAAGGTTGGGAAACACTGGATTAGATGAACTACAAGATCCCTTCCAACTCTGTTCATCTGTAATTCTTGGGAGTCACTTGGTTATTACCAAGCACCCGGTTTATTCACAACAGGCGCTTTCTACAAGAAATACACTACCTTGAAATAGCAGTTCACTTTACACAAATGCTAGAACAAAGTACTGTAGTGGATTTTACCTTCAACATAAACCACAAGGTGTCAGCACAGCTTTTCTTTCATGTAGGAGTGGGGAAAAATATACACTGAGTATTTAGAGAGGTACCAAAAGCTGCTGAGTAAAAACATGTATGCTCTATATTTTTTTAAAAAATGCATGCAATCTTGAATTGCAATTAATATAAAAATGAATGTAAGCCTATGAATATCAGGTAGGACAGTTGTCTCTATATGATCTGTTGTGAACTTGATTTCTTCAGATATTTAAATAGTCATGTCATTTACTACCATATTATCATATCATGCTTAAAAATGTTTAAGGCTTAATGTGCACATTTTCCAGGGAGCATGCCTTGGCACCATTATTTTGAAGAAAATATATTAGTTTGCATGTCTCTGATTTGATTTTGCTTCAAAATTAATTGGAGTGCTACTTTTGAATAAATGTAGTCAATGTAAACTTTTAAATTGCATATATAAATTCCTTCGATACTCAAAAGGATTCCAAATAATTAAAGTTCTTTGTATTTGCCCAATAGAATTGTTGGTGAGAGTTGTCTTAATGCTGGACCAAAAATATGGTCCTTTAAATCCCATACAATTTAAATCTCATGCAATTGCTAACATTCCAGTCCAGATATCTAGGGAATGTTATAGTTAGTCCTTGACTTACAACGGTTCATTTAGTGACCGTTCGAAGTTACGACAGCACTGAAAAAAGTGACTTATGGCCATTTTTCACACTTATGATTGTTGAGTGTAAACTCACTGAACAAATGCCTCACTTAGTAACAGAAATTTTGGGCTCAATTGTGGTCATAAGTGAAGGACTACCTGTATAAGCTTTATCTGCAGAGATTACGTTTTGTTGCCTGAATTTAAAACAAACTCGTTAAAAAAACAGAACAGCTGCCAAATAACTCACTAAAATCCCATGCCCTTTAACCAAGGGAATCTCTGATGTTTTGGGTTCTTTTGAGGTAATTGTTTAAAATTAAAATGATGGATCTTGAATATGACATATTGCCATTTCCCTCTACTAGTTCTAATATATAGGTTGAGGCCTGTCTGCCTCCTGCTCAGCTGATCATGGATTCTGAGGGTCGAGAGAGCAGTGTGTTTTGGTATGTATGTATGTATGTATGTATGTATGTACGTACGTACGTACGTACGTACGTACGTACGTATGTATTTTATTTATTTATTGGATTTGTATGCCGCCCCTCTCTGCAGACTCGGGGCGGCTAACAACAGTGACAAAAAACAGCACGTAACAATCCAATACTAAACAACTAAAAAAACCCTTATAAAACCAAACAGATATACAAACATACCATGCGTAAATTGTAAGGCCAAGGGGGAAAGAATATCTCAGTTCCCTCATGTCTGACGGCAGAGGTGGGTTTTAAGAAGCTTATGAAGGAGGGTGGGGGCAATTCTAATCTCTGGGGGGAGTTGGTTCCAAAGCGCCAGGGCCGCCACAGAGAAGGCTCTTCCCCTGGGTCCCGCCAAATGACATTGTTTAGTTGACGGGACCCGGAGAAGGCCCACTCTGTGGGACCTAACTGGTCGCTGGGATTCGTGCAACAGAAGGTGGTCCCTGAGATAATCTGTATGTATGTGTATGTATGTATGTATGTATGTATGTACGTATGTATGTATGTATGTATTTATTGTATTTATATGCTGCTCATTCCAAAACGGACTCAGAGCAGCTAACACCAGTCATAAATACAACAATAGTAAAAAAGCAATAAAAAAATGAAACAATAAAATCAATGTGATAAAAACAACATCATTAAAAAAAACATGCACACTTGCAATCAATCTAATTCTAGGCCTGCCGGAAAAGCCAGGTCTTGATGGCTTTTCGGAAGACTGGCAGAGAGGAGATAGTACAAATCTCTGGGGGCAATTGATTCCACAGGGTTGGAGCTGCCACAGAGAAGGCTCTTCCCCGAGGTCCCGCCAACTGACATTGTTTGGCGGATGGGACCTGGAGAAGGCTGACTCTGTATCCTAGGCCAGTTATTTGGTACCCAAGTCTGATAGCGAGAAAGTCAGAGAGGATGTGCAATCAGAGGCTGAAAGTCAATCAGGACCTGTTGTATCTCCAGAGACCTATTGCACCTCCAGAGGTGCCCATGAGTGACTCAGGAAAAGAGGAAGAGCCTCTTCTTGATGCAAAGGTGCACAGAACTATTAGTAGACAGGAATAGCTGAGGAGGAAGAGATCTATGTGTGAATAGCTCTACAGAACACGTGCGCACGTCTTTTGGCTATACTGTATAAGGATGTTTCTCATGAACTATCGTGGACGACAACGTTCAACAATGGGACAAAGCTGAGACAATCATGATTGTGGATTATTTCTGGGAAATTACAAAAGTAGATGCTTCAGTTTGTATTTCTGGGCTTCCTGCCAAGTCATTGAGAGTCATGGTAATTAGGACCAGATCAAAGAAAAACTATTTGGGGAGTTTTTGGCTCTCAGCCTGAGACTGTAATTAATAGCCAATAATTGCCATGGACTGATTCCTTGCTTTTGCTGGTAAATTTTTACAGTTATCCTTTCTGCTATTAACTGTTAGAAAATATATGATTAAAATGTGTGTGGACCTATTTCTTGGAGGGCTCTTCGCTTAGACAGAACAATACATTGGCAGTAAATATTGAAGAATGACTCTTTCCTAAATGGTCATTAAAGTGGGCCAACGCAATCTGCTTTGGTTCTCAAAAATATTATGTGGACCAAGGACAATCCCCTGCCAGAAGCTGTTGTGGTTAGCTCTGGCCCAGCTCCTGCCCCAAGGAATGTGCAGGTGGATGTGGGGGAAACATCCACATGCTGCAGGCCTGTTTTGCTCCCGATGGAAACTGCCGATGAAGCCTCCTCTGACCAAGGAAAAGTGAGTGACAGGGAAGAGGGGAGTTTGGCAGACAGCCCAGGAGGAGATCAATCATCTGTATCATCCCTGGATTCTGAACAAGAATTAATGACACATCCACGCATGCATAGAGTGATGCATAGGAGACAACAACTGAAGGATTATTACAAGAGAAAATGAGGCCACTTGTGGTTGGGTGGGGCTGCTGTAATTAGTGCCACAGATAAAAGTGCAGCTTGGTGTTTTAGCCTCATGGCAGTTTATCTGATTCATTGTTTCGTCAAGATTGTGGTTTTTGTGCTGTTCAAGATTGTGTGGGGACTCTCTGGACTTTAGAATTGGACTCAATTTCCCAGTTATTGGGTGAGCAATTGGATTGCATTTAACCTGTGCCTTTTGTGTACCAGAAAATCCCTTTGACATTTAAAAAGGGAGCTGTTTCTGTTTTTCTGTTTATAAAAACCTTTGGGTTTTCCTTTTATCGTGTGGTGTGTGTCTTCCTGGACTAATTACCCTGTAATTACGGATGGTTGAAACACGCTGGCAGAACAGAAGCATTCAGTTTATTCCATTCTTTTATTAAGTCCCTTTCTGCCTTAAGCAGAAATTTTCAACCGACTTTAGAAAAAAAGCTCAAATTCCATTTCCCCCCCAAAACTTTGCAACTTCCGAGATATCTTCAGAGCCCTTCCCCCCTTTCCCCCAAGTTTGAAAAACTAGGATAAAATGAAAAGGAGATCTAGAAATAGTCTTTTACTGCAAATAAGAAAAGAGAGAGAGAGAGAGAACAGGTTCTTTGCATCAGTTCATAAATACATCCTGATTACATTTTTTTTACAATATGATAACAGGAATAATAAAATGTCCACCAGTAACTTTACAATCCCCAAGGCACAAATTAGGCAGTGCAGAAAAATATTGATATAGGCAGTATGTTGCCATTTTTTTTAAGTTTTGCAGCAGATATTCATACAGAATATAAATATAAAAATAATCTTCAAGCGAGCATTATTACACAAAACTTTCCGTCCCAATAGTAATTGGTTAAAAATGCAGAAAGTATTTACAAAGAGGTTGTGTTTCCTATTGTGATGAGAGAGAGAAAGGAGAGAGGAGGAAGAGGGAAGGAGAGAGGAAAGAGAACATGGCTGGTTTGTTTAACAAAATCAAAGTCACTTTTAAAATGCTTCATGCAGACAGGAATGTTTCACAAAAGCGAAAACAATTCTGAAGCTTTGCGACATTTACATGTGATGTTCTTGGCAAGCATCAACTACTAATCTAATAAACTGTATAGGCATCTTTGGATAATAGAGATAAATGATCTATTAAACTGTACTTGCCAAGATTGTATATCTTATATACACTGTATGCAAGAGGCCTGGCCTGCCTTGCCTGTTTAAGAAGGATTTTTGCCCTATTTGATAGAAACAGACATCTGCTAGGCTGCAGGCTGCCACATCATTTCTAGGCATCAGGGTCAAAGTGACCAATCCTTGCACTGTTTTCTTGGTCATTATTTTAGGCCAGGGATGTCAAGCTGTGCGCAGGCCACGCCTACGCTCTGGAACTTTTGCAGAGCCCTAATATATAAGCATAACCTTTCATACTACTCATTAGTTATATTGGCGAGAAAGCTCCTCAAAGGAGATTTAAAACTGGCTTAGCTACTGTGGCACGGAACACACTTTATTTAGAAATTCAAAATGTCACAGTCCAAATGTAAGTTGTTTCTAGCCCTTAACCACAGACATACTAATTTGGCTAGGCTATTAACAGACAAGAGGTCATAATGACCGCTCATACAACTTTCTTTATGAAAATAATAGGTGGGGTATGTTGTTAAATTTACTTTATAGAGTTTAAATTTTCCTTGCCCATGTTGTTTTGTTGATTGATTGACTGTGTGCCTGTTTTTTATATATACTGTTTTTTATGAGATTATTAATTTAAATTGGAACTGGATGGGTGGGCATTGGATTTGGTATTGTGTACTGTACTGTTTTTTATTATTGTTGTGAGCGGCCCCGAGTTTGCGGAGAGGGGCGGCATATAAATCCAATAAACCTAAACCTAAACCTAAACCATTTATTGATCAAATTAACAAATTTTATAAATTGAGAAACACAAATATAATAATGAATTTAGTCACTGCAATGTTTGCAGTCTTTTACGGCATTCCTTACATATTGGATTTTACAAGTATAACACAAATGAAAAGTTTTTACTTTTAATTTTGGATCACATAGTACATGTTCCTTTTTTTTTTTTTGAGGTTTATCTAAATTTTGGTCTTGTGGCATTTCCTCTAATTGCAGAATTTTTCGGTTTGAAGACGTCAATTCTCTTGGCATTTGTCTATCCAGCCTTATCATTTCATCTTTAACCAATTTTTCTGCTAATTGTTTGACAAAGTTGAACCAGGTTATTTTCTTACTGGTGTTACCGTAACAATTGTAAAGGATGAAAGAATTTACTGAACTAATAGCCAGTATTCTGAAAAATATTGCCATAGGCTATCTTCTGATACACCTCCCACTGGAATATACGGCATGCTTTTGGTCCAATGAATCAATAACTCCTTTATTACTGTTGTAGTAAGCAATAATTTTAGGTTTGTTGCTATCAGGATCGGTGTATTCATTATGATGTATTGAAGATAATAAACATACTGTATGATTTTTCTATGACCAGAGGGTTATTTCTGTTGTAAAGAGTAGATGTAAGAGCCAATAGCTTTCCTTCAATGTGGAAGAAATAAGGAATTTCAGCTTTATTTTTTTTCAGAGTCCCTACATTAATCAAATGTCTATCTCTTAATTCACAAACTACCTCAATAGAACTCAGAGTTGGGTTCCTCCTGATTCTCACTGGTTCTATAGAACCAGTAGCAAACCACTGATGATGTCATTGAGCTGGTTTTGCGTCGGCCCGTGGATGCCACCATCTTTTTTAAAAAAAAAATTGTAGGGGGGGGATTTTTTTCTGCAAAAGCTGAGTTTCTGGCATTGCGCATGCACTATCTTGGTTTTGGCTTTTTTGGATGAATTGTGGGTGAATTTTCTGCACTGCACATGCATGAGCCAGCACAGCCATGCAGCACAGGAGGAAGAGAACCGGCAGCCAGGTAATTTATAACCCACCCTTGATCAAACTAAACCAGTTATCAGTGGTTATATTTCTATTAGTACGAAATAGAGGTTTGGCTAATCTCAATACAGATTGAGTAGGCTTGGAAAATTTGCAGTCCTCCTCTGATAAAGATCGTCCATCTAAATTCCTGCCTAAATATAAATAACCTTTGAAAAAAATAGCTATCTTTGAACTGGAATATTTTTGCTGTAATTTTTATATTGGTTTACAGAATGATGGCGCTTCTAGCTGCTGGCAGAAGTCCAGGTAATTGCAGAACAGTATTGTGAATAGCGATTATGGATCTATTGCTTCCAAAAGTTGCAGAAGAAGACCATTTGAATTTGTTCTTGCCATATAAATTATTGCATGACATAGATTGTATCTGGTCATCAATTTCATTGGGAGCTTCATCATCGCTGATGTCAGAATCAGCAGCAGTGGTGGGTTCTTCATCATCCATTACAAATTTTTTGTCGCAACCCAATTCCACTTCATTCAGATCACTCTCTGCTTGTTCGTACCATTTGGATCGCAATATTTTTGGCAGTAAACTTGGCCCAGACATTATTAAAAAAATACGTTAACAAAGATCTGCAGTCAAAACGACCGAGATTCATTTTGGTTACTCAAATTCAAATGCTGTTACAGAAAACACCAAATAACTAACACAAACCCAATGTTGCATACACTCTTATTGGCGGGAAAACCAAAGCTATTCACAATTATAATGGTCCATTTCTAAAAATGGGTGTTCCGAACATTTTGGAAAACTATTGCGGTCACTATGGTTATGGGCTAGCATCCCAGATGCAGGCAGACAAGAACCAGATTGAAATAATAGGTAAAGAAAAGATACACAGCCGATTCCAATGGCTACTTTGCAGTTATTTCCAGTCAAGAGCCATGCCGAGCTTCTGAAATAATTGCAGAAATTACATTTCTTATTGCCAGCTTTCATGGGAATGATGGCTCGGGACCAATTTCTGCAGTTACCTGAAAATCTTTGCTGCATCACTTTTTGTTTAAACGCTGCCAACCTGAGCAGAATTTTGTTTGGTAATGTAAGAAATACTATGTATCTGTGTTCCAACCTTGCATAGCAATGGCACTTAGACTTATGTATCACTTATGGCAGACAGACTCCATGTGTAAAATAGATGCTGGGATAGATAAATGCCACCCTACAAGGGTTTGTGGATCCAGCAGGTCAATAGGTTTCTGTGAACTCACCTAAATCTCAATAGTCCATTCACCTCTAAGTCAGCTTTTTTACCATGTTCGTTCAACAAATGTGATTATATGAAACTAAGCCAAATATTCTATATATATTTATATAATTATTATCTTACTTGAGTGATGTGTGTGACCCAAGCCAAGTTGTTTGTCAATGGGACTCGGTTCCCAACTTCAAAATCTGGAAGCAAGCACATCCAGCTCCAAATGTGTCTACAGTACAGCCAAGTTCTTCATTGGATCATTGCATGCTTTCGGAATTGAAAGATTTGGCAAATTCTTTGTAGTTGCACTATTCAGTAGGTTTAAGTCATATTAAAAAAAGATGCTTTGGAGTACGCAACCGCTCTGTAAAAGCACCTTATGATTTTTCTTTGGATTATACACCAATTGCAAATGTTTTGTTCTATTGCGTTATATTGCCTATTCTTTTAAAGTTCACACTGAAACTAAAACTACTATATATGAAGAACTGGCATTGTAATGCAGAGGCTGGGTGGGTGCACAGCCATCAATTAATAACAATGTCTATGTGCAGTAAGAGAGCATTGGAATGCTTTTCATTCTTCAGACTTGTAAGATGTCACCTATATTTTATTTGTTAAATTTAAATCTGTTAAATGTAGCTACCTGCCTATCTTAACTTTATCTTTCATTGTATATGCCAATAGGTTGCCAATACAATATTTTTTCTTCTCAAGAACCATTTTCCACTTACAAACCCGAGCCTCTGAAACTGTAATCGGAAAAGGCAGGGAGAAGCCTCTGTGGGGCCTCTCTACGAATCTCCTGGGAGGAAACAGGGCCGGAAAAGGCAGGGAGAAGTTTCTGTGGGGCCTCTCTAGGAATCTCCTGGGAGGAAACAGGGCCTCCACCCTTCCTGTGGTTTTCCCAATCGCACACATTATTTGCTTTTACATTGATTCTTATGAGAAAAATTACTTCTTCTTACAAACTTTTCTATTTAAGAACCTGGTCACGGAATGAATTAAGTTCGTAAGTAGAGGTATACAGTTTCTGCCACTTGCCCAGTTTATAGGCCAAGCTTTATCTTCTTTGGGCAGTTTCTGTCCTCATTTGTTCAGTGCTGCCATGGATAACTGAGGAAAGGATAGCCCTCAAGCCACCCAAGTTCTAAATTTAAGCAGTTTACCCAAACTATTCAGGAAAAGCAAGCCTTTCATTCTATGTTACCCCATGGCTGAAACAATGAAGAAATAAGAGAACGATAGAGCTAGTAGGTAAAGATGCAGAACAAAACATTCAGAATGGCCTAACTACAATGTGTTTTAACAGAGATACTGCACATCTGAAGACCAACTCTTTGGAACGGAAGCTTTTGCTAATACTAATTATAAAAGGAATCCAAAGTCCATTTTATCTAACTGATTGACGCGCTAAAAGGCTGCTGCTCTAGAGCAGCCGTTCCCAAATTATCCTTTATGTGGATTTACTATGTCATTAAATGCTTTTCAAGGCCACTGTAATGTGGACAACTTGGCCTCTGTAGAATCTCAATTGTGTGTGTGTGTGTGTGCGTGCAAGAGAACAAGAACCAATCTTGGATTGCCGTCAGATTATGATATCATAAAGCTCACGATGTTCTGTGCAAGTATGCCAACATATTAGGAGACCTGGTGATCTCCCTAGATTTTGAAATAGATGGAAGAAACGTCCTTCCTTGCATCCTGCCCCACACCCCAGGGTATACGAGTGGCCCCCAGACTACAAATTGGATACCAGCTTGAATCTGTGGCATACTTATAGTTGCATTCACTCAGAAGATTCAGTTAACCTATGTGTGAACTTTTCCATGTAAGAGAAATGTGACAAATGTTATATGTTGCAGCTGTGTGTACATAGGTAAAATATTTAATTCTATCTCCATAATGGCCAATATTGTAGCCCCAAAGCGTCTTTGCCCCTATTATGTTGTATATAGAAATAACACTATGCTGAAAAAGTTTGGAAACAAGTGGAAGGAATTAAAACACAGTAGCTGTAGGGTATTTAAAATAACCCTTCCTGACAGCTGTTGACTAACTTCTAGGTAATACAGTTGATTCTCCCTTCTCCTGTGAATTAAAGTGTTCTCTTTAATAACTAGATGTTTGTTATTTATGAGAATTACTTCTCATCGTTTGATGGATAAGGGGCTGGGTACAGCTGAAAGTCAGTTTCACAGAACTTAAACATTTTTTGTTTGCTAGAGAATCTTCTTAGCTAATCTGTCAGCACGCTAAATGTTCTGTGGAAGCAGCTAAAATAATCTGCTCAGAAAGGAGTCCAAATGATATTCATGAGTGTGTGTCTGATTGCAGCCTGATTGAAAAAAAATTAGACTGGTATATCAGTGAAAAACAAAATTTTTCTAAAGTTGTGTTTTCCCTGTATTGAAGAAGCAGAATGCTTGTGTTTCCTTACATATATGTCAATGGTCTAAGTGAAAATTCTGCACTGATGTTTTTAAGGCAACCTTTTTTGTACCCTAGAACAATGATGGTGAAACTTTTTTTCCTCGGGGGCCAAAAGAGCGTGGGCGTGTGCTATCACACATGCACAAGTGCCCACACCCATAATTCAGTGCCTGGGGAGGGCAAAAACAGCTTCCCCCGCCACCTAGAGGCCCTCTGGAGTCTAGAAACAGCCTGTTTCCCAACTTCTGGTGGGCCCAGCAGGCTCGTGTTTCACCTTCCCCAGGCTCCAAAGGCTTCCCTAGAGCCAGGGGAGGGTAAAAATGCCCTCCCCCATTCCTCCAGAGGCTCTCTGAAAACAAAAAACACCCTCCCAGAGCCTCTGTGCAAACGAAAAATCAGCTGGCTGGCACACACATGCAACAGCTCAAGTGCCAGCAGATATGGCTCTGCGTGCCACCTGTGGTTCACCATCACTGCCCTAGGAAATTATCAGTGTATTCTCAATGTTACTCTGTTTGATAACTTTCTCCTGGAATAAGATATCGCCCACCATTTAATGACCCCAAATAAGCTTTTTTTTTCTTTTTTAAAAATGCACACAATAAAAACCAGAATCATAATGCTTCTTCACAATTGTAATGGAAACAGAGGTTCATCAGCATCACACAGTGCTGCTGCTTTCTCCACTGGAAAATTCCCCCGACGCTCTCGGCAACGTGAACTTGACATACCTGCTCCGCTCCCACCCACTCCTGATGCGTTGCAGTCTTTGGCTCATACAAGGAAAGTTGAAAAAGAGCTTAGCTAGGATGATGGTGCAGGGTACCAGGAGAGTGAGGGTGAAAGTGGGAGGCAGGTAAAACTTGTACTGGTTTTCATCGAAGGCTCTCGTCCAGCCGTAAGTTAAGGTGTGGAACGTGCTGATCACCAGAGCAACAAAACCCAGGGTAGACTGAAAAAAAGCAGGAAGGAATTAAAGATGGGTTATTTTCTGTCATGTTAACTTTTATACTCTACTTCAGGGGTGTCAAACTAGATTTTATTCATTCATTCATTCATTCATTCATTCATTCAATTTTTATGCCGCCCTTCTCCTTAGACTCAGGGCAGCTTACAACATGTTAGCAATAGCACTTTGTAACAGAGCCAGCATATTGCCCCCACAATTGGGGTCCTCATTTTACCCACCTCGGAAGGATGGAAGGCTGAGTCAACCTTGAGCCGGTGATGAGATCTGAACCGCTGACCTACAGATCTACAGTCAGCTTCAGTGGCCTGCATTACAGCACTCTACCTGCTGTGCCACCCCAGCTCATTTTGTTGAGGGCCAGATCAGGGTTCTGTTTGACCACGGTGGGAAGGGCTGGCTGGGCGTGCTACCAGGGTGGGCGTGGCCAGCTCATGACCTGTGTTGGGGGCATCGGTGGTGGCCTGAGTGCTCTGTATCTTGGGAGGGCCCAGTTCAGAGATGGGTTACTACCTGTGTGCCCTGGGGCACCACTCTGGTAGTGGCCCACCAATTGTGCAATTTGTGCGCAAAGGCTCCAATGCTTTGTGCGTTGCCAGTTTGTGCATGGCACCATCTTTTCCCCCCTAATTTTCGGTGGGGTTTTTTTGCTCTCTGAGCATGTGCAGAAAGGAAGTCATCCCTCTGTGCATGCGTGGAAGCAAAATTGCACAAGGGGACGCTTGCATGAATCCTTGTGATGTGCATGCAGTGCACTGGTAGGAAGATAAGAGGAACCCGCCCAAGGCCCAGCTCTGTTTTTTCTGGCAGAGGCACCATGGGCCAGTCCTTTGCTGTTTCTACTGCGGTCCCATAGGCCGGATCTAATTGGATTTGTATGCCGCCCCTCTCCGAAGACTCGCGGGGGGCTCACAGCATATACAAAAGACATAATAATACAATTGATCCAATTAATATAATTACATATCTTAAAAAATTCTAACTTTAAAACATTCATTAACATTCACTCAATAAATCAGACTAAAAACACTCGTTGGTCAGGGGAAAAGATCTAATGATCCCAGGCCTGGCAACAAAGATGATTTTTAAACTCTTTCGGAAGGCAAGGAGGGTGGGGCCAATGCGAATCTCCGGGGGGAGCTGATTCCAGAGGGCCGCCCCCCCACAAATAAGGCTCTTCCCCTAGATCCCACCAGCCGGCATTGGTTGATGGGACCCTGAGGAGACCAACTCTGTGGGACCTCACTGGATGCTGGGATTCGTGCGGCAGAAGACGGTCTCGGAGATAATCTGGTCCTATGGATCTAAGCACTCTGTGGGCTGGATGCTACCCACGGGCCTTGAGTTTGACACCCCTGCTCTACCACAAACATCTATCCATACCTGGATATTTATCACTGCAGTCATTTACCACTGAATCCCTTGACTCAACAGGATTTTTTAGTCCCGGGTAAAACACATAAGCAATTTTTCAGTCCCGGGTAAAACATGTAAGCAAACACATGAAAAATGTCCCTGAAATGTGACATTAATTCTGTAGAAGTTAATGAAAACATAACTGTCAATTTTGTTAGTCAAGCCCTTTCCAGTCATTTAGATCAGCGATGGGCACCTGCACCCCAATTTCCAATGAGATTTTGAAAAATAATAGTGACATAGGAAATTGGAAGGCTGAACTCTGATCCCATTACCATTTGTAAACTTGAGCACATCATGGGTGCAAAGAGTTCAGTTCTGCCTCTTCAAAAGACTTTAAGATTAGTTGAGCTGAACGCCAAGTGTGCTTCAAATTGGATGGAGATATTGACCCAGGAGACAAAATCAAGCTAGGAAGTAGTAGCATTATATTGGCAACATATACCTAGACCAAGAAATTATGCACATAGAAATGAGATAAAATAATGATTTTAGGAAAAGCACCATTAGTTTAAAAGTTTTGGAAATACTTTCAGTCTGTTAAATACAAGATGAATTAGGATGAGGCACTCGGGGAAAAGCTAAGAGGGAGGAAGAGGAAATAGAAAGAAGAAGGGAGAAGAAAAGGAGTGGAAAGAAGTAGATGGAGGGTTTTTGAACATACGTGAAAATTGATATAAAAGAGATATGAAGAAACTTGAAACTTTACAGCCTAATCAGCTTGAGATACTTAAAATATGGAACAGCCTAAAGGAGGTTTTAGCTAATAGCAGTTTTGTACAACATAAGAAATTGAGCAGCTATTTTTTATCCAGATGTTAAAAGTTAAGGAGGCAGCATTGGTTCGCACATACCATAATTTGTAAAGTTGACTCAATGTAAAGCAACTTGGTATTGGTATTTTTAATTGTATTGTGAATGGAGAGAAAAAAAATAAAAAATTCTTTTTTAAAAAATAGAAGTAGACGGAGGAGAGGAGTAAGAAGGTAGAAGGAGGAGATGGAGATAGAAGGGAGTGTAATAGGAAGAAGGAAAACAAGCTGATGAATAGGAGTAGAAAATTGAATTTCAATGTATAAATATATATGTTATTGTTATATCTAAAGGTATGCGTGAACTGACATTTGAAGGGAACTGTGGAGAATTTTTAAAAAACATTTGCCAAAAAATAATGGATGGAGATAAAATTAGATGTTGGCCTGAACTCTCTCATCAGCAGACAAAGATGTGAAGGAGGCCTCGGTTTGCAATGACACAGTTAGGGACTGTTACAGATCCCAAATGATATATCAGATTGCAAATCTGGTTTGCTTTGACTTTTAAAACCGCGATTTGTAAATATGCAAGGCTCTGACATATGTTAAAGCGTCTTGCCCTGTGTTGAATTGTAATAGATGGATTTGGCCTTTCTGCCGGAGTGCTGTTTTAAATAAGAAAGGGGAAGGAAGCTCATTCCTTTTTTTTTGGTTAAGAATCATTATTCTTCTAGAAATGAGGTCTGAGCAAATATCATGAAGGAACAGCAACTGGTAATACGAAATATTTGTTTGGTTTACAAGCAGTTGCCACTTGAGAGGCCTGAGGCTGGCAGGGCTGAAAACCTTCACATGGCTTCAATCTCTGTGCCATAACTCTGTACAAAATAGACATAAGTAGCTAAGTTAACAGAGCTCTTAGTTCAAATATCATCTAAAATTCCTTCAGACCTAACCCAGCATGTACCTGTAATCAAATATTTACATGGGGCAATAACTTTGGAGCCCTTGTGTGATGTTGTAATCCACCTTTTTTTCCCTCAGGTGCTGAAAGAGTGTGGGTGCGTGCGATTGCACATGTGTGAGTGCCCACACCCATAATTCAATGCCTGAGGAGGGCGAAAACATCTTTTCCCACCCCCAGAGGCTCTCTGGAGGCTGGAAGCGGCTTGTTTCCCAACTTCTGGTGGGTCCAGTAGGCTCATGTTTCACCCTCCCCAGGCTCCAAAGGCTTCTCTGGAGCCAGGGGAGGGTAAAAATGCCCTCCCGCATCCCCCCAGAGGCTCTCTGGAAGCTAAAAATGCCTCCTAGAGCCTCTGTGTGAACCAAAAATCAGCTGACTGGCACATACATGCAGGTTGGAGCTGAGCTAGGGCAATAGCTTGCGTGCCAGTAGATATGGCTCCCATGCCATAGGTTCGCCATCAGTGTTGTAATCTTTGAGCAGCACCTCAGCTAGTAGGAAAAAAAATCAACCTTTGTTGGAGAGGGACATGGGCAGTGTCCCCTCTAATTTTTTTTTTTGGGGGGGGCGGAAAAGTATAGTGTCTGAGCGGCAGTCCCTTCGGGACTGGGTGGCACAGAAATAATAAATAAATAAACAAACAAACAAACAAACAAAGAAACAAAAAACCCACCCTGTTTTGCCTCAGAGAATTTCAAAATAAAATACTGTACTGTGTGTCTATAACAGTGAGCTCATAATAGGGCAACTCTATCAATATCTAAATGCCACTTAAATAGTTGAGCTAGTTTCAAACTAGATTTTGATTTTCTTTCTCTCTTCCTTACTCCCATTCTTTTTCTTTCTCTTTTCCTTCCTCTCTTTTTTCTATCTGTTTCTCTCTCTTCCTCTCTCTCTCCTTCCCTCTCACTCTTTCCCTCTCGGCTTCTGGGCAGGTTTGGAAAACTCTGAGTTGATGATGATTTTTAAGTGAGCAATTGCTCACTGCTCAGCTTAGAGGGAACTATGGACATGGGCCCCCTCTTTATTATTCATGTTGATAGATTTAAGCAAATCCATGCAAGTATGGATCTCCCCTTTCTTATGTGCCTTAGTATGGCGGCATCCAGTCCCTGTGACTTAACTGTATCCAGCAAATCATAATTAGAACAAAACCAGAAGGTGAGTCAACCTTCCTGAAAAGATCACGGTATTTTTCAGCTAGTCTTTTTATGTATTTTGCTTTATCTTATTACACACAATGGCACTGCAGCCATCTCCGAAAAGCGCACAAGGCTGTTTGGCAGGAAGATTCCTTGCCTGTCAGAAAGAGTCATTAGCATTGACCTTGAAAGGATTTTTGCCTTTCTGGCTTATTACAAGAGTGCTGTAATCAGAAGAAGAGCCCAGAAAGCCATGTCAGAACAGGAAGCAGAAAGACTAACCTAAGTGGATGTACAGAAGTAATTGGTGACATTGTTTGATTTTGTTCGAAAATTAGGACTTCTTTCAAAACCGGAAAAATCTATTTATATTCTGGGCGATTTTTATTTTATTTTTTTGGCAGTGCTCTGGTCTTTTTCTCACGAAAGCTAAATCTCTCTCTCTCATTAAACTGGAACAGCTTCTTGCTAGGATCTCTTTTGACGACGAGACAGCTCTGGGTACCCGAAAACTCTCTCTTCTGAGAATCAACCGCTTTTTATTCACCAGTATCCCTTTTCTGTTTCCCTCGTTTTCTTCATCCTTGGGGGATGCTTGCAATTTCTTCACCAGAGCAGCCTGATGTATGCCAGTTGAAGGTTATAGTGAACCAATGTCTCTCTTGAAACCAATGAAACTGTCAAAATTTCATACAGAAAATCTTCTTGGTACACTACAGCAGAGCTCCCCAACCTTTCTAGCTTGGTGGCCTGGAGGGGGGCGGGAGGGAGGGGCAGGTGGCTTTATGTGCGCATGCACAAACAGGGCGGTGAGCGTGCGTGTGAGGCTGGGGAATTCTGGGAGTTGAAGTCCAAATGTCTTCAAGTTGCCAAGGTTGGGAAACACTGCTCTATACAAAGGATTCTTAAAGATGTAAAACCTATTATTATTGGGCTCTGTTGAGAAAGATTATTATTATTATTATTATTATTATTATTATTATTATTATTATTATTAATTAGATTTTTGTGCCGCCCTTCTCCGAAGACTCGGGACGGCTCACATGATACAAAAACAACACAACAACAAATCTAATTAATTAAAAATTACTACTAAAATCCCAATAATAATAATAATAATAATAATAATAATTTATTAGACTTATATGCCGCCCCTCTCCGAAGACTCGGGGCGGCTCACAATAATAAATCAGTCAGCCAATTCACTCACAACCACACATTAGATGATGTTTTTCTATGAACAACCTCTTTTCCCTCCCCACAGTGACTGAACTTCTTAGGGATGCCAAGGCTTTTGGTCTTAATCCCCACACATTTGGCCATATGTTCTTTTCAGCCTGCCCACCTCACAGAGTGGTTGTTGCTGTAAGGAAACCAGGAGGTGGGGATATAATAGGTTTGTATATATGCTGTCTTTAATTGGACAACATCTGGATGGCCAGTCATCAACATGTTATAATCATCTGAGTTTTGGGATTCTACCTTCTATCTTGGTCAGAGCACTTGGTGCACTTCAACCAGTAGTGAGTTCCAGGTTACACCATCCGTTGTGCCGTTCTGGTAGGGAAATCCAGGATGCGCACACAGCTGCACGCCCCTGGTTTGCACATGTGTGCCTCTGCACAAGATATGGCTTCTGTGCATGTACCGCAAGAGAAATATCACGTGAGGATGCTCGAATGAGCAAGATTTTGGCAATTTTTTGCTTCTGCGCATGTGAACATCACCAAAATCTTGCTCCCACACACAAGTTTTTACTTGCTGCACATGCAGAGCAGTCAGGTGATAGGGAAAGCGAGTAGAATGCTTGACTGCATAGCTAGAGCTATAACAAGCAGGAAGAGGGAGATTGTGATCCCGTTGTTTAGAGTGTTGGTGAGACCACATGTGGAATACTGTGTTCAGTTCTGGAGACCTCACCTACAAAAAGATATTGACAAAATTGAATGGGTCCAAAGACGGGCTACAAGAATGGTGGAAGGTCTTAAGCATAAAACCTATCAGGAAAGACTTCATGAACTCAATCTGTATAGTCTGGAGGACAGAAAGGAAAGGGGGGGGGCATGACAGAAACATTTAAATATGTTAAAGGGTTAAATAAGGTTCAGGAGGGAAGTGTTTTTAATAGGAAAGTGAACACAAGAACAAGGGGGCACCATCTGAGGTTAGTTGGGGGAAAGATCAGAAGCAATGTGAGAAAATATTATTTTACTGAAAGAGTAGTAGATGCTTGGAACAAACTTCCAGCAGACCTGGTTGGTAAATCCACAGTAAGTGAATTTAAACATGCCTGGGATAAACATATATCCATCCTAAGATACAATACACGAACAGTATAAGGGTAGACTAGATGGACCATGAGGTCTTTTTCTGCCGCCAATCTTCTATGTTTCTATGCGCAGAAGCCAAATCTTGCGCAAAAGACAAGCGGCCTTTCAGTGACTTCAATCCATCTAGGCCTATTTAATGCACTGCTGTGCAATTTTCATGCAGCTGGAAGATTCCCTGCTAAAGTCACGGGATGGTGGCTTGGAGCCAAAGGCCTTCTACCCCCTATTCATGGGGGCATCATCAGTATGTTGGTTCTCCATTCCAGGGCTGCTGCTGCAGAAGATGTATTCACCTATTTTGGTTAGCAAGAAGGCTGGCTAGGGATGAAATTCTTTATGTGTATACTGAATGGACCTAAGAATATGGTGTCCTTCACTCCCCAGTCTGACTTCAATAATTCTTTCTTTCTAGAAGAAGGACCTTGAACTGTAGCACTTACTTGGATGAAGCTGAATTCCCTCCAGTTGAGAGAGTTAGAGATGGACGGAAGGGAGGTTATGGCAAGTAACGAGAGCAAGCCCAGAGCCATGATGCCAAAAGAAATATATATCTCCATCCTCCAGACTTCCTCTTCCACCCAGGCATCTGTTCTCCTCTCCACCTGAAAGAACAGTGGGAAAGTTGTGTTGAATAAACCAAGATATGGAAAACAGGGGGGTGAGCTGAATAATGCTCGAGGGTGGGCTTAATTTCCATATAATGTCTGCCAGCTGCAGGATATAGGGAAATTTTGGACAAAGGAAGCCTGTCCTTCAGCCAACTTTTTTTTCCTGATCAGATACTGATTCCTAACCTCCATTTGACTTGAAGAAATAGGGGCGGAAAGTTTTCGTAGCTGGGAATAGTCACAAGGGTTGTAATAGTCAGTTTGGGCCCACTGCTACCACTGCCCCAGGCAACTTCACACAGCTTGCATACACAATGGGCTGTTTCATAATCGTTCAACAGTGATAGTGACATTTAAGTAGTTCAGGTTGGCATATGGTTGACTTCCACAACTGAAGTACAAGTGCTTCAGTTGCGCCATTGGCGATCAGTTACAACTTCCTTCCTATTGTTCTTAATACTGGATAAAAGGAGCATTCACCTGTGTTTTCAATGCAGTATTGTGTGTGTGTGTGTGTTGGATTTTTAGTATTGCTCTCCCAAATTTTCCTTTAACTTACTTATTGGCATCTAAGTTTACTTAGGATTTTGCTTCTCAAAGGTTGAAATGAACATTCTTTTTGGATCATGATCTGTTTAGAAATGATTCTATCTATCTATCTGTCTGTCTGTCTGTCTGTCTGTCTGTCTGTCTGTCTGTCTGTCTGTCTACCTACCTACCTACCCACCAAGACATAACAATGTTTATATACATGATACTAGTAAGAGAGAAACTTTAGGATGGTACGGTAGGCACCGTCTATTTATCTATCTGTCTGTCTGTCTTGGTAGTATACAAAGATATAACAATGTTTATATACATGATACTAGTAAGAGAGAAACTAGTAAGAGAGAAACTAGTAGGACGGTAGGCACGCTGGTGCACTTATGCATGCCCCTTACTGACCTCTTAGGAATTGGGTGAGGTCAACAGTGGATAGTCTAAGGGTAAAGTTTTGGGGGTTAGGTGATGATAGTAGAGAGTCAGGTAGTGAGTTTCGTGCATTAACTACTCATTTACTAAAGTCGTATTTTCCTAGAGATGTGCATGTATCAATCCACCAATCAACTGCTATAGATATTGGCCTAAAAATATTGCAATGGAAAAGCTTCAGAGCTTAGTTAAACTTTGTAATGGTGCCATGTGATTTGACCAATCTGCCCCGAGTCTACGGAGAGGGGCGGCATACAAATCTAATAAATAAATAAATAAATTCCTTTTCTTGGTAGATACATGTGACTTGAAGCAAAAAATATGAATTTGCTGCAGAACTGTGTCTCCTACTTAACCTTCACTTACCAACATAAAGGAAAAAAGAACGTCTATAACTCTCACCAGCCTCTGTAAGAATGTGCCAGGAACTTAGTGCCTGGAAGATCAAACCACACTTTGCCATTTGAAAGATACAGTTAAAATGGCTAAGCGGCTCCAGTTTCAAGCAAAGACCACAAGCATCACTCCGCGAATACTGGGCCGCTTAAGGGGCTTAATGGGATTTGGTTTAAATGCTTTTAGGGAGAGAAGTCTTCAGGCTAATGGGGAAAAAAAACCCTCTCAGAAATGGGATTTGTACTATATTACAGAGACTGACACTTAGCTCCTTCCATTTATTCTGTTAAATCAATGAGATTCATGAAGCCGGGGCTGAAGTGGGGAGGGGAGAGGAATAACTAGCATAAGAAGAGAAACAAACAGGCCAGGAGAACTGGCCTGAGATTTATTTACAAAAATCACCAAAAAGAAACAGGAACAGAATTAAAAGCTGGGGTGTGGGGATATTGTGTTCCCAGCAACAAATACAGGAAGGGCAAGAGGCAAGTTAGAATGGAATGAAAAACCTTGTTTTTTCTACACTGCATCTCTTATTCACTTACTTAAGTAGAACTGAGGTCCAATGGCCTCAATGAAACTTCATCAGGTTTAGAATCTATATTGATAGGAAAAAAATACTTGTAATTCAGGGCTCGAACTATGGGGTCCTTGCTGTTCTCTGACCTTGGTAGTTTACTTACAGATATTTCACTAACAAATTAGGTAACCCCATCAGTGCTAGATTCTGTATGTTCTGGCCTGGGCTGATATGTGAAATAACCAGTGCTCATTTAGAAACTGGAATGAAATCATTCTATTACATGTACAGTGTTCCATAGAAATCATCTACTTACACCAGGGGTCCCCAAACTTTTTACACAGGTGGCCAGTTCACTGTCCCTCGGACTGTTGGAGGGCCGGATTATAAAAAAGAACTATGAACAAATTCCTATGCACACTACAAATACCTTGTTTTAAAGTAAAAAACAAAATGGGAATGTACTATTTAGAGGGGGGAGAAGGTCTGAAATTCATATATGAAATTCATAATGGTTAATAAGTTAGAAATATAATTGGTGTTGCACTTTTTGAAGGAACATTATGAGGAAATTTAATTTAAAAAATGAATGTAACTGGATGACAAAATTACAAAAAAAAACTTTTGCAACTTTTTTGATGATTGATATTAGTTACTAACAAAATATTGCATTTTATTCATGGAAAATTAGATGGTACACTGTGTTGTTTGAATGTATGTTGAGAGAATTTTTAAAAAAAATTACCCCCCCCCCAAAACAATCCTTCCTTCCTCTGTCCCTCCATTCATTTCATTCTTCCTTCCTTCCTTCCTTCCTTCCTTCCTTCCTTCCTTCCTTCCTTCCTTCCTTCCTTCCTTCCTTCCTTCCTTCCTTCCTTCCTTCCTCCCTCCATTTCTCCTTCCTTCCTTCCCTCCTTCCTTCCTCTCCAGTTCTCCTTCCCTCCCTCTATTTCCCTTTTTTTGGCTTTCTCTCTCTCTTTTCCCTGTGCTCTTGTCACTCATCGGTAGGCCGGATAAATGGCCTCAGTGGGCCGCATGTGGCCCGCGGGCCGTAGTTTGGGGACCGCTGACTTACACCTTAGATTTTTGAGCTTAGGCATGGATCTTGACTTCTTACAGATAAAGAAGCCACTTTTTTCTAACTTCTCAGAAGAGCAAAGGAAAACCAGGAAAATCCTGTTCACACTGGACAATGTCTTCTGATCAGGGGTAAAATGCTACCAGTTTGGGCGTACTGCTAGCGGCAGCTGCTGGTGGTTTGGAGAACTGTTAGCAGCACCAACAGCAGCGTGAGCCTCTGCCTTCCTGTCGGTACGTCGTCATTTTCTTTTTTTTAACCTGCGCATGCGCAGAGTGTGAAAAAGCATGTGTGATGGTGGGGCACGCATACTTCCAAACTGGTAGGGAAGGTAAGTAGATTTCACCGCTGCTTCTACCATACAGCACTAAAAAAGGAGCATTTTAAAGCCATTGGAGCCTGCAAAGTTAAGTAGAAGGGAGGGGGGTGCAAATCATTTGTGCCCCACAATTTAGATTAGCTAGAAAGCAGGAAATCCTGCTTTCTAGCTAATCTAGATCGTGTGGCACAGATGGTTGTTGCACAGCTGATCTTCAGCTATAGCTGTTTGCCCAAACTGGTAACATTTTTTAAAACTACAGGTTTCAGCGAACTAGTCCGAACTGGTAGCTTTTCACCTCTGGTCATATGTGCATTTTTCAGTTTTGTTGCAACTTTAGTCACTAAAGAAATGGTTGTAAGTTGAGGACAATAGTAATAGCAATTATATATATATTTACTTACTTACTTACTTACTTACTTACTTACTTACTTACTTACTTACTTACTTACTTATTAATTAATTAAATTTGTATGCCGCCCCTTTCCGTAGACTTGGGGCGGCTCACAACAGTAATAGAAAAAACAATGTACAATACAAATCTAATAATTAAAACTAAAAACCCATAGTTTAAAAAACATGCACATAACATACCATATAGGCCTGGGGAAGTTATCTCAGTTCCCCCATGCCTGATGGCAGAGGTGGGTTTTAAGGAGTTTACGAAAGGCAAGGAGGGTGGGGGCAGTTCTAATCTCAAGGGGGAGCTGGTTCCAGAGGGTCGGGGCCGCCACTTACTTACTTACTTACTCACTCACTCACTCACTTACTTACTATGCCACCCAATTCCCGAAGGACTCTGGGGAACGTCTAATAATTTAGACTTATATACCGCTTCACAGTGCTTTACAGCCCTCTCTAAACAGTTTACAGAGAATAAGCATATTGCCCCCAACAATCTGGGTCCTCATTTTACCCACCTTGGAAGGATGGAAGGCTGAGTCAACCTTGAGCCTACTGAGATTCAATCTGCCAAACTGCTGGCAGCCAGTGATCAGCATAAGTGGCTTGCAGTACTGCACTCTAACCACTGCACTACCTATACAGCCCGCCAGCTATCCCAAGTTTGCAGTAAATTTGGAATGAAGCAGTGGAGGTAGGGATTCCTAAAATCATGCCATGAAAAGGAGTAAAGAGCCAGTTTTCCAATCTCTTTCCTGGGGGTACCATACCTGCTTGACTGCCTCGTTGAGCAACAGATAGCGGTGGGACCGGCGCATGGGTAGGCACAGACTGTAGACAGCATGCAGTGCTGCGCAGAAGAAGCTCAGGAGGCCTATCTGCTTCCGGTGTTGTAGCCACTGGTCAAGCCAGTCAGGGAAACGCCGGTACTTTGTGCAGTAGTATAGCTGAAAGATGGCTGCGAGCACTCCAGGAAGGTAGACCAGGGAGAGCATGACGTAGGCCACGCAAGGCAAGGTGGTGTTGACGATCTCCACAGGGATCTTGTAGAATTTGTTCTTCTTCTCTCGAATGTAAGGATGCAGGACTTGCCGGATGAAGTTGTAGGTGTAGAAGCAGAGGAAGAGGCCCAAGGCCAAGAAGATGGGGATCTTCCAGGCAGGGAGGAGACGCAAGGGAATATTCTCTATTTCCCGAGCGGAGAACAAGGCACCCATGTCCACCGGGCTGAAGCCCAGGGCATGAGCCATTTCAGCAACAGCCTGTTTGGCTTCTTGGTTGTCAGAGCAAATGAAGACCTGTAACGAAAGGAAGGAGGGGGGAACATCTGGGAAATTATAACCAGGAATCCTAGGCAGTGGTGCAGCCAAAGGAATCTTAACAGGATAGTGTTCCCTAGTGGTTAAGGTTTTAGATTTGGACCAGAGAAGCTCAGTTTTAATTTCGTATTGAACCATGGGATTCACTGCTTATTTGGGGACATTTATTCTCCTTCACTCCAACCTACAGAACAGAGTCAGTTGTATACTGTATGACAGTGATGGCAAACCTTTTTTTTCTCAGGTGCCGAAGGTACATGCACTTGCGGTATTGCACACGCCCAAGTGCCCACACCCATAATTCAATGTTTAGGGAGGGTTTTCCTCACCACCCAGAAGGCCCTCTGGTGGCCAGAAATGGCCCATTTCCTGACTTCCGGTGGGCACAGTTGGCCTGTTGTTCACCTTCCCCTGTCTCCAGAAGCTTGTTTAGAGCCTGGGGAGAGTGAAAATGCCCTCCCCTGACTCCCCCAGAGGACCTTTGGAAGCCGAAAATGCCCTCCCAGAGCCTAGGGCAATAGCTCGTGTGCCGGAAGATATGGCTCTACGTGCCACCTGTGGTACGCGTGCTATAGGTTCGCCATCACTGCTGTATGAGCTCTCAGGAGAAAGACAGGATGTAAATGTGAATGAATGGGTGGATGGATGGATGAATGACAACAGGAGCAGCAGCAGAAACAGCAGTGAAAACTGATTTACCTAACAACATTTTCTTTTGTGCTCCTGGATGCCTTTACTTCCCATGATAGTCTCATTCCTTGAATGAGGTAATAAGCATTTTTCCCAATGAACTATTGTGAACAAGAGGCATCTAGTGAGGTATCTTAAAAAGATACTGAAATACAGTGGTACCTCTACTTAAGAACTTAATTTGTTCCGTGACCAGGTTCTTAAGTAGAAGCAATTTTCCCATAGGAATCAATGTAAAAGCAAATAATGCGTGCAAACCCATTAGGAAAGAAATAAAAGCTCGGAATTTGGGTGAGAGGAGGAGGAGGAGGAGGTAGAAAATGAGGAGGACAGTTGCTGCCGAAGGAAGAAGGTGAGGTGAGCACCCCTTTTGTCTTTCCGTGTCCAGACAACTTCACGCCAGGTATATGGGAGGCAGCACAAGGGAGTCACCACAGCAAAGTGGTTTATTCCCTCTCCAAGTGCCCAGAGAAAGGAAAATGCTCCATTCGCTCTAGACTGCCAAAGCCTCCTTAAGCGCCACTGAAAGGCTCCTCTGGCAGCCCAGAAAAGTCCGAGATGGCTGGGATTAAAGGGGGAATGGCAGGAAACTGCCTAGGCCTTCGTACCGCTCTCACATTTCCAGGGAAATTTTTCCGGGCTTGGGTTCTTAAATAAAAAATGGTTCTTAAGTAGAGGCAAAAAAATCTTGAGCATCCGGTTCTAATCTAGAAAAGTTCTTAAGTGGAGGCGTTCTTAAGTAGAGGTACCACTGTACTTGATTATATGAATTTTAGCATTTAGATTTATGTACCGCTTCACAGTGCTTTACAGTCCTCTCTAAGCGGTTTACAGAGAGTAAGCATATTGCTCCCAACAATCTAGGTCCTCATTTTACTGACCTTGGGAGGATGGAAGGCTGAGTCAACCTAGAGCCTACTGAGATTCGATCTGCCAAACTGTTGGCAGCCGGTGATCAGCAGAAGTACCTTGCAGTACTGCATTCTAACCACTGCACCATAGAGGCTTGTTTTAATGAATTTTGTATGAATGAGTTTTAATTATAATTTTCTATAATAATGACTATCTCAATTACCAGGCTGCTCAAAATTTGATACCTGGGCCTCTAGATGCAGAACTATATGCAAGTCTGTAACCGTCTGGGTAGCAAAAATAATTCAGATATTCATTACGATGAGTTTGATCCTTGGTAGTTGCAGTTATTTCTCTCTTTGGGAGCAAAGAGAAAATATCTGCTGTGAACTCTGCATAGGCATCAGGAAGGGCATCCAGCCAGTAAATGCTCAACTCCATTCAGCCACCCTGATTCCAACTCGATGCAAGGGATTACAGGGTTGTTAAAAAGGGGGGGGAAAAGGCTGCCCACCTTACTACAAGGTAATTGTGATGACTTACAATCATACATATATGATGGTTTGTCTTTGTGTATATATACATGTACATATATATATATATATACACACACAGTGTATCATAAATAAATGAATCCAATTGCTAAGAGTCAATTACAAATGAGGTGGGCAGTGGCAGGATGGGGAGGGGAGGGGAGGAGTGATTGGTTATTAATTGATCAACCTCCTTCATTGGGATCCTCCCCCATCACAGTGGAGATGGTTGATGCTTTCCCCTTTTTCTCAAGCTAAATTACAGAGTTTCTGATGGGTCTGAACCTTATGCAGAACAAACTGGTTTAAACAAACTATGATTACTTCCTAGGAGGGGAGAATCTCAGACTCCCAGAATGTCAACAACGTACCAAAGGGGAAAAAACAAAACCATTACCTGTTTGTTCCCATCTCTGGGACCTGACTGCAGAGTCCAGGCTGAAATGACATTAAATCCTTTGACCACAGTGCAGGCTGGCAATAGCGAGGCTAGATATTCTGCATTGGATTCTTTGTGATGATTGATCTCAGCATTGTTGCTAACATCCACCAGTACTTTGCCAGAAAGCTCATTGTTGAGGTCACAGAGTGTGGTGTAGTGTTCTCTGAAAATTGCCACAAAGATGATATCGGCCTTCTTTATGGCGTCTGCCTGGCATGTGACTTCAACTGCAGAAGGAAAGAGGCTGATGTTGCGCTTCGGGTTCCGGCTTCCAACCACCACTTTGAAACCTGAGCACACCAGGCGCATAGACAAGGAGCAAGCAAAGTCGCCGCTTCCCAGAATCCCAATTGTCCTGCTCCCAGCAGCCTGGGCCAGGCTTAAATTACTGTCCGCTTTCTGATGATTTAGCAGTGGTTTGGCCATGTCACCTCCTGGCATCCCGTAAAGCTGAAGCAAATAAACACAAGGCCATATCAAACACGCAGGTTGGTTATTTTCATGAAGCATCTGCTTGATTATTGACGGTATATAGCTTTAGTCCCATACTGAAAGTTCTTTGAACAGCTCAAATAATAACTTTAAAAATCAGAATAATTTTTTAATATCATGCAGCTGCATGGTATGATGTTACTGTATTTTTTGGTGTATAAGACACTTAGTTTTGGGGGAGGAAAATAGGGGGGGGGGAAATCTGCCTACCAAGTATTCATCTGGCTAACATCCTGGTCAGCTTCAGCACATTATTTTATCCCCTGGCTAGGGATTTAAAAAAACTTATTTGGAGGGAGTAGCAATAAAAAATTTTTCCCCAAAGACTTAGGGTTGGAAAAAACATTCTTCGGAGGGAGTAGCAATGAAAAAGCCTGCAAGCAGGGAAGATTGTTAGCACCCCAATTAGGGCTGGAAATTTTTTTTCAGAGCTATTAACAATGAAATACCTTCTCCCCCAAGACAAGAGCTGGGAAGATCATTAGCACCTCATTAGGATTGGGGAAAAAAGCTTCAAAAAAAGCTACATTTGAAGTATAAGACCACCCAGACTTTCAGACTCTTTTTTGGGGTGGAAAGGTGCATTTTAAACTCTGAAAAATACAGTAAGTGCTAAATATTGTTATAAGCCTAATTAGTAAATAATTAAACCAGGCTTCAGAATTTGTCATTACAATTTTGAGTTATGCTTAAGTATTAACTCATTAAGTAAAGAAGAACACACATACTCTTTTATGGGGTGGAAAGGTGCATTTTAAACTCTGAAAAATACAGTAAGTGCTAAATGTTGTTATAAGCCTAATCAGTAAATAATTAAACCAGGCTTCAGAATTTGTCATTAAAATTTTGAGTTATGCTTAAGTATTAACTCATTAAGTAAAGAAGAACACACATACTTACAAACTTTTTAAAAACTTACCGGTATTGTATTTCTAAAATCTTTAGTGTTTCCTATTGAAGAGCTAAATTTTACTTTAAAAGCAAGTCTTAACATGATTTTATAAATACACCATGTTTAGCAGAATAGTTTCAACATTTGAATAAGTACGAATTAGCAAATATTGCACAATTACATGATTGGCATGTAAGAATTAAATTTCATTATATTTCTATGCTTATTAGTTTATTTAAAACACTTTTCAAGAGTTTATTATTTTTGCATTATCTTTAGAGGAAACCTCAAAAACCTATCTGCAATAAAGATTCTGGAATAAATATAGATTAGAATTGCATTTCATAATATGAAACTCCTGACTTGAGAAGCCATTCCTGTAATTACAGCAGAAACATTCTTACATTATACTCATTTAATCCAATGAACAAAATTATCAGCTTAAAAAAACCAACAGTTTTTGAGCTCTATTTAAGAGCACTCTTAAATGATATTCTCTTAAAGCAGGCATGATTGACATGCAGCCCTTTGGATGACCTCGAACTATAACTCCCATTATCCCTCACTACTGGACAAGTTAGCAAGAAAAGATGGGAATGAGAGTATAAGGACATTTTCAGAGCTAATTGCTGCCCAGTTCAGACTTCAAACAAACAGAACCCTATCTGTCTAAGTGAAATTAAGATATATAAATATTCAGTAATGTCAAGATAGAATTTACCTAGAGATTTGTTCCGTGAACCAGCAATGCCTCAAACGTGCAAACCGTTCTCCCCACGGATAAGGAACTGTCCTAGTCTCTTTTATAGTCTGGCACCTGTGTTTTGCGAACTGCCATTCAAAATGAGCAAGGGCAGATTTGCCAAGTTTTAAATTAAACATTGTGCTCTCTTGTTTTGATAGGCAAGACACTGGATGATGCAATACAGTACATCTAAATCTGAAGCATTAAACCCTTTGAAAGTGTAAGCAAATGAGTGGTATTTTTAAAAGGAGGGGGACTATCTTAAGTCTGGACTCTCATTAATGGTAGATTTAACTAAGACCATTGTTTGAAGTCAACACAATTAAGACAGCTTGCTGAAAGATACTTTATAAAGGAGTGTGGTCTAGCACTGCTGTTTCAAACAGGTGAGTCAGACACCATCGGTGGTCCACTAAGCCTTTATTTTTGCTGATTCATAGGCAGTGCTTATCTGTGGCAAAACAGTCTCAGGTGGCTTTTTCCTGCTTTCCAAAATTGGAATTAACATAAATCCAATGAAAATGATTCCCTCCCCAATTCTGTTTGGAACTCATCTGATACTGGTAGAAAAGAGCAAGGTGATTTTTTTTAAAACCCAAAATTCTTAATTGCAATCGCTTCTCCTTTCTTCCCAATCCCAGGAGTAGCAAGAAGGATCTGGCATCTTAGTAGAGGCAGAGAGAATTATAGCAATGGCCCTGGGAGAAATTCTTTGGTGGGTAAACTCGGACAAGATGGTATAAAATAGTGATGGCGAACCTATGGCATGGGTGCCACAAGTGGCATGTGGAGCCATATCTGCTGGCATGTGAGCTGTTGCCCTAGCTCAACTCCAGTACAGATGGGTGCACTGGCCAGCTGATTTCTGGCTTACACAGAGGCTCTGGGGGGGCATTTTTGGCTTCCGGAGGGCCTCGGGGGGATGGGGGAAGGGTGTTTTTGCTCTTCCCAAGCTCCAGGGAAGCCTTCTTCTCTGAAAATAATTTTTATTTACAAATATACATTAAAACAATAACAACTGACAATACATTTACATCTAAACAATGTACAGTACACACACGAAACTTAAAAAGGCGAATCTATTTTATCACCCCTCCCCTCCTACGGCTGGCTCTATTGACAGCCAACATTTGGTTCTTAGCGGAATTGAGACCATGCCCCTTCTTCTCTGACAGTTAAATGTTATGTATGGATGTGATGGAGTGGACTGACTGTTTTTTATATAATGGGATTTTAATTTATTGTTTCTTAAAATTAAATTTGTATACATATTGTTTATATTGCATGTTGTGACCCACCCCGGGTCCTCAGAGAGAGTGGCATTACAAGTCTAATAAATTGAATTAAATTGAATTATTGGGTTTTATTTCTTACACAGGTATTGTACACTTTGGTGTCGTTAAGGCACTACCTAGAAACTGGGACACTATGAGTTCCAGTCTTACCTTAGGTATGAAGCCAGTTGGTGATCTTGGGCCAGTCACTGCCTCGGAAGGAGGCAATGAAGAACCACCTCCAAAATCACTCCAAGAAAATTGAGGAGGCTTTTTCAGGCCAGGGAATGAAAATCTCACTTGGGAGAATACACCCAAGAAAAGAATCTTGAAACCTCTAAGTAGCTTGTACTCAAGCTACATGAAGGACTGCATTTTTTGCATTCTTAGATCAACAGTAAATCTATTTTACAAACCTACTAGTAACAATCATTACCCTGTTGGTAAAATGGAAGGGCCAGTGATGGCTCTGCATTTATGCAACTCAGTTTTAGTAAGAATATGCAGGGCTCCATTTCCACATTAAGCTTTTAAAGTTTCCCAATAAATATTTATTTTGATCCTGCCTTTGTTAGTTTTTATAAATATCTCAAGCAACAACATTTCTAACAGTCCTTCCTCCTCCTATTGTTTCCCCATAACAACGCTATGAGATGAGATGGGCTGAGAGTGAGTGATTTGTCTAAGGTCACCCAGCTGGGTTTCATGCCTAAAGTGAGACTAGAACTCACAGACTCTTAGTTGCCAGCCTAGTTATTATAGCATGTATTTAATATCTCTTTATCTACTGTAGATACTATGCAATTCTAGCTGTATTTTATTTCTTTTAACAAACCATGTTATGAATGATTAGCTCATTCTGAATTTTTTTTCTTAATACTGTAATGCTTTAAGGAATTCATAGTTGGTTATATATTGCAAAAACATATACAGTGAGTTGTCTTGGGAGGTATAATTCTAAACGGCAGTCTACAAATCTTTTAAATAGATAAATAATTACAGACTATGAGAGAGGTAGCCAAAAACAGTCTTTATCAAAGGAAACAACCTTTTATTGTTATTGCTGCCCAGTGCAGCAGCTATTTCAGAATATTTTAATTTACAGCTCCTTATTGTTGGAAATATAAAGGGAGAAAACATCAACAACAAAGCATAACATTGGGTCATGTCACCAACCTTTTTAAAAAACTGTCATGACATAACAACCATTATGAGCAGGCTCTGTTATGATCATACATCAAGAACTACCTGTATACCTCATGATGGAACTCAGACCAGAGAATTCCTGACAATTCCCTTGTGTAGTTTCAAAAAGGACATAAAGTTCAGTGGACTTAGGTCTCCGATGGATGCAAAGGGACTCCGAAGTAAGCTAAAGCAAAGTTACGTCTGGGAAGGTTAGGGTAGAAGACAACCAAAGAATCTAAGAGTTGTCAACCAGACTAGGAAGTCTTAAATTCTTCTTGAAAAAAATAGCAACAGTGATCAACTTTAATAATGCTGCTAAGAAAACTATATTATCTATAATGTATGGAATACCAAGGGTCGGGATGACTTGTTTGAAAAAAGAGTTCACTTTCTTTTACTTATCCGAAGTCAAACAAACAAGCAAACAAACAAAAAACCCCAAACAAGATATATTGTAGTTTAAGGTGGCATAATTTTGAATGACTGTTGCCAAATCTTGAATATTAGGATTTTCATGTCAGTTTCTTATGTGAGTGTGCTCCTACTTCCCTATTTTCTGACCTTGACTTTCAAGGGTTCTATTACTGAGGCAGGGTTGCAGTACATTTCTTCGATGGCTTTGAAAATGGCAAGGTTTACACGGACAGGCCAGGGCTTAGTGACCATGTACTTTTAACCTAGATTGAAAGAAAACCAAACAAGATAATCCTTGGCTAGCTCCTGAATGGGAGACTAGCAGGATATCGCAACCTGTAGGCTAGACTGAATAACTGAATGAAAATCCAGAAATGGACTATCACTGTTATCATGCCACATGAACTTCTTCATGGAGTCAACAGATAGGAATCAAATCTATCTATCTGTCTATCTGTCTGTCTATTTATCTATTTGATTGGACTCTCTTAATTTAATTGAGAGAGACTCACTTTCTACCTCTGTACATTCAAATGTTCCCAAATCCTCACATACCCAGCTCACTCTCATTGCCTGGCTGCTTAATTAAACCCTGGCACAATAAAGGAATTGTTACCAGTCCAGCTACATACAGCAAATGCAACTGGGACTAAACAACTATGTTACACAAACAAAGACACCCCATTCTGTTTAGTCCAACAACTGTAAGCAACTCTAATGTTAGGTAGTTTACTTTTTAATGCTGTTGTTCACTGGAGAACAATATCCATGTTTTAAGGCATACAGTATTATATAACCTACGGTATATAAATATTCTTTAGAAGCAGGTAAGGAGTTAAGGAGTGATGCTTGGGCTTCTCTTCTGCACTGACACAGCTACTGTGAATCCCTTTGGAACTGAATCATTTTTCTACAGGCTTAGCTAAATCTGCAGATTAAAACCATAAATGTTTTGTTGTAGGCGAGACACATTCATGGCCATCTGCAAAGGTTGCTAGCAAGTAAGCAGGCACAACAAAGCACCAACAGGATACAACACAACAGCCTACTTTTTTTTTTGGCACACACAGGCTGCTTCCCTGCCCACAACCACTAATGACTGATCACTTAAGGGTACTTTCAATGCATTTGCTTCTTCCTTTTCAAATGGCAGTAGGCAATTTACATGTTCTTTCCCCAAATTCTGTGCTGCTTCTAGGAAGTCACATTTTCCGAAGCAAGCCAAGTCCCGGATTTTCTAGTAGAGAAAATATGATACATGTGGCTGGTGGACTAGCTGGAGAGATATTCAGTTCAATGCTCCAGGGCCTTACGCTGTCCTTGGCCTAATTAAATAGCTCGCCCCCACCCACCCCTGTGACTGCTGGCAAGAGCGATTTCCCCCCTTCCTGGCAGTCTTCAGAAGAAAGAGTGGAAAGAAAGCATGGAAGGATATGGAAGGAACGAAGGAAATCTTGCTCAGATTTGTCATTATCCCCATCGGCTTTAAAGCCTCCCACTGATGGCACATGACTTGGCAACTGGTGGGGGGGGGGGTGAGTGGGGTGAGAGAGGAAGTGGCTTGCCACTTGCGCAGCCCAGTTCCAAACAGGGCACAGCCCAATAGTTGGAGACCTCTGGCATACACTCTTCCTGTCAAGCCTATGAAAACACAGCCCTCAATAGGAGAATAGCTGTTCACTGTTGACTGGTTTGATATAACTGATGTAATCGTTTATATCAGTGGTTCACAATCATTTTTTGGCATTTCTAACACAGAAACATAGCAGATTGACAGCAGAAGAAGACCTCATGGTCCATCTAGTCTGCCCTTACACTATTTCCTGTATTTATCTTAGAATGGATATACAGTGGTGCCTCTATTTAAGAACGCCTCTACTTAAGAACGTTTCTAGATAAGAACCAAGTGTTCAAGATTTTTTTGCCTCTTGTTAAGAACCATTTTCTACTTAAGAACCTGAGCCTGGAAAATTTTCCCAGGAAATTTGAGAGCAGCACAAAGGCCCGGCCAGTTTCCTGCCATTCCCCCTTCAATCTTGGCCACCTTGGGCTTTTCTGGGCTGCCAGGGGAGCCTTTTGGTGGTGCTTAAGGAGGCTTTGGCAGTCCAGGGCGAACGAAGTATTTTACTTTCTCTGGGCGCTTGGAGAGGGAATAAACCACTTCGCTGTGGTGACTCCTTTGTGCTGCCTCCCACACACCTGGCGGGAGGTTGCCTCCCAGAGTGTCTGAGCCCAGAAAGACAAAAGGGGCTGCTTCGCCCCAGCCAGATCAACTCGGCTTCAGCCAAACCAAGGAATCACCACAGTGAAAGAAAGGTGTCGGCTGCAAAGCAAGCGAGCAAGAGGAGAGGAGAGCCCTTCAGCATGGGAAGGAAGAGGAAGCAGGTAGCAGCAGCCGCCTTTCAGTCAAAGGATCAGAAGGTTCCCCCCTTTTGTCTGCCTGGGTTTCTCTCTCTGGCACAGTGTATGGGAGGCAGCCTCGCGCAGGGTGTATGGGAGGCGCGTGCTCCTCCTCGCCGCCTCAGTCCCACTTTTTTTTAAAAGCCTTAAAGTTTTGGATTTTTAAAATTCACCTCACCTCACCTTCTTCCTTCAGCAGTGACTGTCCTCCTTCTCCTCTTCTTCCTCCTCCTCCCACCCTAATTCCGAGCTTTTATTTCTTTCCTAATGGGTTTGCACGCATTATTTGCTTTTACATTGATTTCTATGGGAACAATTTCTTCTACTTACAAACTTTTCTACTTAAGAACCTGGTCACGGAACGAATTAAGTTCTTACATAGAGGTACCACTGTATGTTTATCCCAGGCATGTTTAAATTCAGTGACTGTGGATTTACCAACCACATCTGCTGGAAGTTTGTTCCAAGCATCTACTACTCTTTCAGTAAAATATTTTCTCATGTTGCTTCTGAACTTTCCCCCGACTAACCTCAGATTGTGCCCCCTTGTTCTTGTGTTCACTTTCCCATTAAAAACACTTCCCTCCTGAACCTTATTTAACATATTTAAATGTTTCTATCATGTCCCCCCTCGATCATCTAAATGTTTAGATCATCTCTAAAAAACTGATTCCCCCTCCCCACATGACATATAATTCTTACTATTGAAAAAGTGAACTCGCATGGAGGAAGCCTAAAAAGCCTAAAAAGACCAAAAGGTTCCAATTGCCCCCATTAAAAATAAAATTGCCCACCTGTAGGGCATGAGCCCCATGTTGGGAACCACTGATTTATATCATAAGTTCAGATCCCAATCAAATTGTATTCACTATTCAAAGACAGAGTACTTTTATTTTTCTAAAGGCTTTGTTTCATTCTCCTCACTGCTCAACTCCTTTCACCCTGAGGGCACCCTTTTTCAAAAAGGTATTTTGGCACCTGAAATGGATCTGTTTTCCTAGGCATGGTTTCTATTCAAATATGTGACTTAACTTGTTTTGCCCCTAAATAGCAGCTGGAAGGTTGTGACATCAGCTCTATTACCACTAAGTCTTCGGAAAACAGTCAGGCCATGCCAAAAAAGAGATTAGTGGAAAGACTACACAAGCCTGGTAAAAGGTCCCATTTAGGTAGAAGGGTGGCCAAGCTGGTCCTAGTAGCGCCACTCTATCACCCAACATCATGAATCCGATAATAGCCCTTTGGGTTGCCAGAGCAAAATCAAGCTTAGTTTTAAGGGTCATTATTATTATTGACTAACTAGGCCTTGAGATATACTATATTTATTCATCCCTTAAATTATTTCCTGTTTGCAAACTATTGATGCTTGGCTGTTTCCCAAGAAATTTTATAAAGCATATAAATCCAATGAATGAATGAATGAATGAATGAACGAATGAATGAATGAATGAACCAATCAATCCTGTGTTTCCCTTATATTATGGGTCTAATCATAGTTCCCTCTAAGCTGAGCAGGTGAGCAATCGCTCACTTAAAAATCATCATCAACTCAGAGTTTTCCAAACCTGCCCAGAAGCCGAGAGGGAAATTTTATTATTATTTCTGTGTCGCCCAGTCCCGAAGGGACTGCCGCTCAGACACTATACTTTTCCGCCCACCCCAAAAAAAATTTAGAGAGAACACTGGGTCTAATATTATATATGGGTCTTAAATTAATTTTTGTTCCAAAAGACACATTAGGTTATTTTTTTTAATTAGGTCTTATTTTATGGGGAATATGGTACGAAATGCATCCATCTGGCTGATGACCTTAATTGGTGTTATTTTTGAGGTAGGGCTTATATTACGAGCATCATGAAAATCATGCCAGGGTTTTCCAGTTGGGTCTTATTTTGGGGGAAACACGATAGGATCTTGCTAGGTTAGTGTACATGAGAAGCTTGGATTTTTTCTAGCCTAAGCAGGACTTAAGAAATCCTGAGGCTGGGTTCACACATGCTAAATCAATGTTACAAAACATTCTTTGCCCAAATGATTGCTTGATGCAATTATCTGATTCATAGCACAGCTAGCCACAAATTATTTAGCCTAGTGAGGTGTGTATTGTGTACTAAAACGAAAGAAAACTAGAGACACATGGAAAAAAGTTAGAGACTCTCTGTCCCAATTGCTTGGATTTTGCAAAAAAAGGAGCGAAGAAATACTGATACCATATTCCTAGCTGCAGCTACAACTAATGAACAATGAGGGAGCCTGACTTTGTAAGACATGGTGAAATTGATTCCCCTGGGCCGTTTCCACTTTATGTATGGTCTGTATGAGATGTATGATTGTTTTTATGTTAAGGGTTTTAAACTGTTTTAAATATTGGATTTGTACTGTTTTTCTTGTTGTGAGCTGCTCCGAGTCCTTGGAGAGGGGCGGCATACAAATCTAATAAATAATGTAATAATAATAATAATAATAATAATAATAATAATAATAATAATAATAATAATGGTCCTGTTCTCTTCAAACCTTCTCTACTAACACACCAACTCATCTCTAACTCCCTTCCAGGTCTTCAGTTTGTTAAGAACTGATCTAAGCAGTGATGGCAAACCTTTTTTTTGGCTTTGGTCCCAAAAGGACCCAAAAGTCCAGGGTCCCAAAAGTTCATGCGCAATAGAGTGCGTGCATGTACCCACACCCATAATGCAATGTCCTCCCCCCTGTGCATGCACATAACCACCTCATTCCCCCTATGCATGTGCACAACCCCTCCCTCCACGCTGCTATCACACACATGCGCACAGTCTTCACTGAAGCCTTCGTTGGGCTGTTTTTCGCTCTCATTCAGGAAAGCCTCCTGAAGCCTAGGAAGAGCAAAAACGGCTGAAAATCAGCTGGACAGCGTGCACACGTGCACTGGAGTTGACATAGGGCCATGCCTCATGTGCCCTCAGACATGGCTCCACGTGCCATGGCTTCACCATCACTAGACTAAGCCGTCTGCCTTGATTTACAGACTTTGGCAGCATAAGTAGTCCTTGACTTACGGCCACAATGGAGCCCAACATTTCAGTTATTAAACAAGACATTTGTTAAGTGAGTTGTGCCCCATTCTATCTTTTTTTGCCGCTGTTAAGTGAATCACTGCAGCTGTTCAGTGAATCATGCAGATATGAAACGAATCTGGATTTCACCATTGACTTTGCTTATTAGAAGCCAGCTAGGAACGTTACAAATGGTGATCATGTGACCCTTGAACAGCAGAACTGTCTTCTCAAAAAAATGGAACTTAGTGTGGAACCCCATCCCACCCCAAAAAACAAAATTTGAGTTGCTATGAATAGACAAAAGCAATTAGCCCCAAATCCTTTCTCACTGTCTAACTCCTTAATCTTCATCAGTTTGGAATGAGGGGTGGGAATAACTGCTTTTGGGTAATATTTTATATCCAGATAATTGATACTTTATAACTTTCTATTAACAGACTTTTACTTGATGAATCATTTTGTTGACAATGCAGCATTTCTTTAAATGATATACTGTAAGTTATCTAAATTTTTGATAAACTGCTTACTTTATGCAATCAATAAACAGCATTCATCCAGGTGAAAAACCTGTTGTTTTGTATGATCACTGCCCTTCCAATAAAGCAATAAATAGAATAAAAAGATAAAAAGGTGAAAAGGTGCAAATAATAGTACAAAAAACTATTATGGCAAATCTGAAATATTTCATAATGTCAAAGAAATATTTCAATTGCTTATCTTGGCCTTAATATTGATATGGAAAATTGGACATCTTTCATTTACTGTGCAAAATACTTTTTTCTCTTTAGATTTTAAAGGATTTTTTAAAAATATTTTTGGGGATCCCTGATCCCTGAGCTGTCAATAATAATCTGAAAAGGATATGGGTTTAAACTAATTATCCCATGTGGTGGAAAGACCTTGACTGCTTCCATCACCATGTTCTCAGCGAACACTCACCAAGTTTAAAGATAATTTATTTGGAGGGGTAATGTGGTATTTTTTTCAGGTAAATCGTATAAATAATTTCTCTTCTATTCTCTTTTAAAATCTTCATAATTTTTTGCTATTACATCTTGCATTTGTTGCAAAAGTTCATTTATTTCAGTAGACTTATTTCGGAGACTCATTACATGCAAAGCAAGATAGTTCAAGCCATGATTTGTCATGAAAACCCCAACTCCACAAGCTCTATGAAACCACCATTGCTGGCTTTCCTCTTTCCTGTCTGATCTCACTGGGGTTCCTGTCACACTGATCTGGACTGCCATCCAAAAATCAATTTCCAGAAAGCCTCTTTCTTCCAATCCCTCTCCAAGGGATCTACTGCTCCAATAGAGCTTATCAAATGGCTGAAAGTGGCTGTGTTACACAAAGCACCATTTGAAACATACCATTTAGCTCGGCAACTGACCCAACTGACCACTCTCAGGATTACCTGTATTCTTGATCTACACTGCAGGGTTGCTGTGAAGGTACATTTTACTCCACCCTACCATCTTCATATGGAAATGTCAGCTAAACAGATTATAAATAAATAATATGGACTTAGCTAGTAATCAATATATTTCTGCCATTTATATATTATTTAGAGCATTTATACTATGCTCTTCAGCCAGAAAGGCTTTCAGAATGATATAGTTTGCTACTGAAAGCTTCTATTGGACTGAATTCAAAATGTGAACGGATCTGTAAACTTGGATGCCTCAGCTGCAGTAGATAATAAAACTGGGTCAAAAAGAGATTTGTGGAAATTTAGATGTTCTCTGTTCCCTACTTTTGTTGTAAAATTACCTATCCCATAGCTTAGGTAGAATTGATTGTATTTTCCATGACTCTTGATCCTGCTCATTATGGATAATCAGGTAAGAGAGGCTTAATTGATCTGAAGTCTCATCTCTCTGGCATTCTTTAAAGTTAAATCTCTTGGAGATTGACAGCGACAGAAAAAAACAAAAATCAATCTCCTATTAATTTCTAATAAGAGGTAATATATGAGTGATGCCTCCTGTTGCTTTTTTCCCTTAAGCTATCCAATTCTTTGTGGACTGCATCGGCTCCCGATTGGTGCAATTCAAGGTGTTGGTCATTATCTTTAAAGCCCTACATGAGTTAGGGCCAGACTATCTTTGAGACCACCATCTACCACATAGCTCCCAGTGACCGATAAGGGCCCACAGAGTTGGTCTTCTCCAGGTCCGATCAGCTAAAAAGTGTCGGCTGGCGGGCATGCAGGGGAGGGCCTTCTTTGAGGCTGCTCCGATCTTTGCAACCAGCTACCTCCTGAGATCCAGACTACCCCTACCCTACTGGCCTTCCGGAAATCTGTAAAGACCTGTTTTTTCCGGCAGGCCCGGGGCCATTGATCCAATAGTACACCATCGAGATCCGGCCATTAATGACATGCATGGTTTTTCAAACTGTTTTTAATTGTGGTTTTAAATTGCTTAAATTGTGTTTTAGGGGTTTTGATATCACATTGTATGTTTCATTTTTTGGTTATGAGCCAAAACATTGAGGCTTTTGAACTATGGGGCTGGAGAATATTCCTGCGAGTCCCTTGGACTGCAAGGCGATCAAACCGGCCAATCCTAGAGGAAATAAACCTTGACTGCTCTTCCGAAGGCCAGATCCTGAAGATGAAACTCACAATATTTTGGCCACCTAATGGGAAGGAAGGACTCACTGGAGAAGAGCTTAATGCTGGGAAAGATTGAGGGCAAAAGACGAAGGGGACGACAGAGAATGAGGTGGATGGATGGAGTCACTGAACCAGTCGGCATGAGCGTAAATGGACTCTGGGGGATGGTAGAGGACAGGGAGGCCTGGAGGAACATTGTCCATGGGGTCGCAATGGGTCGGACACAACTTCACAACTAACAACAACAGGAGAAAAGATCACATTCCTGTAATAAATGCATGTTTGCCCTGGCTAGAACAACAGTTAAAGAGAGCGTACCATAAAGACTAGAATGCAAATGGAAAGATAACTGATACATTCATTAACTTTCTTCAACTAAGCAACTTATCTATCTATCTATCTATCTATCTATCTATCTATCTATCTATCTATCTATCTATCTATCTATCTATCTATCTATGTAGATTGTTCTGAGTTCGGGTTTTGCCCCGTATAATATTTTGAGTGTCTATGCGACGTTGCGGTGAAATCACATTCACCATCATCAGGCTGAAGTTGTAAGCTTCGTGCTGCTGTAGATATAACTATATCTACAGCAGCACGAAGCTTACAACTTCAGCCTAATAATGGTGAATGTGATTTCACCGAAACGTTGCATAGACACTCAAAATATTACACGGGGCAAAACCCGAACTCAGAACAATCTACATACATATACCCGTGAAAATCTACGAAAACAACTATCTATCTATCTATCTATCTATCTATCTATCTATCTATCTATCTATCTATCTATCTATCTATCTATCTACCGGTATCTATCTATCTATTCCAATACACAATAATACACAATGAAGGTTATAGAGGATATAGTAGAGGAGATATAGGAGAAACTATAGGACAGGGGATGGAAGGCACTCTACTGCGCTTATGTACACCCCTTAACTTGTTGTACCTGGTCTTTAACCTCCTGTGCTCTTACCTGTTACCAAAATATATCTGACCCTCTTTCCTGTGTTTTCACCTTTTGTAAATCTGAGGGACTTGTAGATCTTGAAGGTAGTATGATATTCCACATCCTCTCCCCTCAAAGCCTGTATGCCAAAATCATCACAGATTCTTGTCTACAGGCATTGTGATATGAATTATACCCTGCAATAAACTGGCCAAGAGAATTTCTTCATATTCCAGAAGTAATTAAGTGTTACCATAGAGCTATTCTGATACACAGGAAGAATGTGGGACACTTATTGTCACATCTACCAAAGTATCTAATGGATAGTGAAAGTTAGAATCAAATTCATGTATCCTCCAGCCAACTGCTACCAACTATGAGAAAAAAACAGTAAATGGAGCAATTTTCAACCTTTTCCTCTGAAATTTTTCCTCTGAAATTAAGACTAAGATCTGCCTTATTGTTACTGTTCCTTTTTCCCTCCCAAGACGTTTTTAAAACAAGTTTCTTAATAAAGGCAAAACACTTGATAAATACAACTTTCCTGACAAAATTCTACTTTTTAAAGTTACAGCCTGGCCGCTGGCACTTTGCCATATGTAACAACAAATATAAACATCTCTCTCGTAATCATTAGTTTTTTCTCTTTTTGGCCTTCCAGTCAATGTTGATTCCTGGCAATTGCCTGGACATGTCTCTGTTGCTTTTTTTGGCCAGATTTTAGAAGAGATTTGCCATTGCCAGCTTCCTATGGCTGAGAGTGTGTGATTGGTCAGAGATCACCCAGGTTTGCTTTGTTTTTAAGGTAAGACTAGAAGTCGCTTGTCCCCCAGTTTCTAGCCTGGTAGTGCCTTAATCACTACACTAAACTAGCTTACAATCATTAATTTGGGCCAAGCATCTTTCAACCATGGTGGCTTGAAGAGGTATGGATTTTAACTCTCACTGAGCATGCTGACTGGAAAATATTGAGAGTTGAAGTCCACCCATCTTAAAGCTGCCAAGGCTGAGGAACATGGTTTAGGCAAAGGAAGATGTTGCTTGTAAGAGATACTGGCAGGCATAAGGCAAATCCTTATCAAGGGAGGTGCAGGAGAGAATGTTTGATGTCTGATAATTTGCTCTATTTTGTGATCACATTTAAAAAGTTAGGAAACATTTAAGAATTGATGGCAAGGAAATTTACAACGAATAGGCTGAACATACGGAGTGGTTTTAAAAAAAATAAATCTTCTTAATTGAAGCTTTTCATCTGTAAAAGCTTATGCCAACCAGCATGGCCTAAAATTTGTAGTCTCAACAAATCCTGATGTTACTAGGAAGGCTAGTTTATGCCACAATAAAAACATTTAGAGGCAAGATGGGGAATCAACAGAGTGTTTCATTCAAAAGCTCATCTTTCCTCTCATATTACTTTCACAGAGAGGGTGAAAAATTTCATGCCTTCCTACTCTAATCCACTGTTCACAATAGGTATGAAATAGCAGCTGATGGGTATAATTTTCTCCACAATAGTTTAATCCAGCATTCAGGCAGGTTAAGTATTTTGTGTCTGCCTTGCTCAGATGCCACCATCTAACACTGCTTTGTGGATTAAAAAACAAGAAAACACAGATATGATTGCTTGAAAGGGGGACCACCAGGAAATCATAAGGCTGCAAGTTAGACTGGGAACTAAAAAAAGTATCTTGGAAAAGAGCAGGGGTAAACAACTCCGCTATTCTTTCCAACAAAATCATGCCCATGAAGTCATCAAAACTATAGCCCAGCCTCAAGCAGTTATTTTCACAAATCTTGCTACGTAATAGACTTAGAACTTCAGACTCAGAATAACCATGTCTTTGAATGTGCACTAATCAACGTACATTACCATAAAATTTCATTGCATACAGTTCTCAATGGGTCTCCCCTTAGAGATATAGAACTACTAACTGAAAAAGTACCTGTTTTAAAAAATTACCTATTCTATTGACGTATTATCCTCATTGTATTCCTTCTTTGCCATTGTTTAGTTTATTGTTCTATTATTTTGCTTCTGTTCTGTTTACACTCCGTTTTTCTTCCCGTTTGTTATTGTAAGTCACCAAAAGTAACCCCCATGGCAACATACTATAGGCAGCAAATAAGTTTAACAAATAAATAGATCGGTGGTACGTAAACATCAAATCTCACCAGGCTCAAGGTTGACTCAGCCTTCCGTCCTTCTGAGTGGGTAAAACCCAGATTGCTTGGGGCAATATATGCCGACTCTGTAAACAGCTTAGAGAAGGCTGTAAAGCACTGTGAAGTGGTATATAGGTCTAAGAGCTATTGCTATTTTTACTGGGAAACCCCCCCCCCAAAAAAAATTATAGTTTGTTTGTTTGAATGGATACGTAAATGTAACTTTTAATTTAAATTAATTGTATCTTGATGTATACTATGTTTTTGATATGTTGTAAGCCGCCCCGAGTCCTCGGAGAGGGGCAGCATATAAATCTAATAAATAAATAAATAAATAAATAATAATAATAATGATGATGATGAATATATGGTAAGTTTGCTGAATGGGGATGTGTGTACATTAATAGGCTTTTTAGTTTGTTTTTTAAATGTAACTCTTAATTTTAACTTATTTTTATCTTGATGTACAGTATACTGTTTTTTAAATACAGTACTATGAGCTGCCCGAGTCTTTGGAGGTGGGCGGCATATAAATTTAATAAATAAAAATAAATAAAACTAATAATAATAATGATAATAATAAAACTAATAATAATAACAACAACCACAACGACAACAACAACAACTCTTGGGGCAAGGTTGCCACAACAGAACAAATCGATGCAATACAGCCTCTATGAAAGTGGGGTTCGACTAGAAGACCTCCAAGGTCCCTTCCAGCTCTTGTTATTACAGTAGTACTGTATTACGATAAAGCAATGCAGATACACCGAGTGGAAAACGAGGAGCAGGCGAACGGAGTAGCGCTACAAGCGCTACATACACCCAAAGACCGAACAGGTTTTGGGTCGCTCTAACACACCGTCGCTTTTAAACGGCACCCACAAACACGCTTCAGAAACACGCTTCAGCGGAGCTTTTTAAAAATGTATATCTTAACGTCCGTGCGGATTATTTTCTCTTAAAACTCGAGATTAGTTTTCGGAAGGCGGAGAAGATGAAAAAGAAAACGGGGCTTTTCTCTCTCTCTCTCTCCAAGCCAGACTCTCTGAAATAGGGAAATCGTGGCTTAATAGAGTAAAGCGGAGAGAGAGAAACGCAGGCGGGAGAGAAGAAGAGACTTGGCCGGAACTGGAAAGCGAGGCGAGCTAACATGGAGAGCAGGAGGGTGAATGGAGGGATGGGGGGGGGGGGGAGGCGGTTATCGAGACGGGAACCGAGCCGCGCATAAGCGTGTCTCGTTATGTTTGGAGGCGGCTTGTTGCGAAGGCGGCCATCCATTGAGACCTGCCACTCAGGGGCCCGGCCTGTGGATTGCCAAGGAAGGGAAAGGGGGGGGGGGGCTTCCCTGAGCAGGAGGAGCGTCGCCTGTCGTCCGGGGCCCTTTCCGGCGCCTCAGGGGTTCCCCATTGAGCGCCCTCCGTTTTCCTCAAGCGCTCGCTTCTCGCCCCCTCCCACCTGACCGCTGGTCTTCCACGCACGGCCAGCAAATGGCATTCAGCCACGCAGCGCGACCGAATGGGGAGTCCAAGCCCGAGGGACGCCCCCCCCCCCCTTTCCCGCCTTCGGTCTGCTGTTCTACTCACCGTTGCTTACGGGGTTCGGGTTGGAGGGCAGACGGCGAAGCGAGGCTGAAAGTGGCCGCTTTAAAAAATATATAAATTTGTTTTTATTTGGCCGCGCTCGCAAGGCGAGGGCATTACAAAAACGGCGGACTCCTCCTCCTTCTCCGTGTTGCTTTCCCCGCCTCGCTCCACGAGTGAGCCAACTCGACCTGCCTGCTTTGCCTTGCCTGATCCGGGCCTGGCGCCGGTCCACGTGTTACGTGCGTGGAGGGCTTTCGGCCGCTGTCTGGGAAAGTCCCCGCGGCACTGCCCTCGGCCGCCTCTCCGAGACGCTTGGGGAAAGCGGCCGGTGGGTGGCTCAAAGCCCAGCCGCGGTCTTACCTCTTGGGGGAGATGGCGGATCCCGAGCTCCGGCTCCCCGGGATAAGAGTTGCAAATCCGTCTGGCTTTTGGATTGCTTGTTTTCCCCTCCGGAGAAACGCGCGTGCAAATGGCGAACAACCACGTTTTTAACTTAACTAGGCAAAGCGAGTTAAATCGTCTACCCGAAAGGGGAGCTAATTATGTCGTTCATTCGACCCCAATCGGTTTTGCTTTGCAACAGCTGTGACTCTCCTACCACCTCTGGAGGGGGCCAATAGATCTCAGGTGAATCTACCTCCGCGAGTATTTTGACACTAAAGAGTAAAATCCCTTTGGGCTCCGAGAGATAAAGGCAGTCACTCTTATACAGTGTTCAAAAAAATAGAGGGAACGCTTAACACAATATAACTCCAAGTAAATCAAACTTCTGTGAAATCAAACTGTCCACTTAGGTAGCAACACTGATTGACAATCAATTTCACATGCTGTTCGGCACATTCAACTTTGTACAGAACAAAGCATTCAATGAGAATATTTCATTCAGATCTAGGATGTGTTATTTGAGTGTTCCCTTTGTTTTTTTGAGCAGTATATAAAAGTTGTGTCCAAGGCAAGGGAGCCTCTGTTGATTTTGAAAGAGCTGAGCAGGGCCTGAGTTGGTTTCTCCTCTGGAAGGAGACCACCAAAAAATCCAAGGCTGGAGGGTGGACTCGCAAGTTAATATCACTGCCACTAGAAGCCAGCATGAGGAAGCCTCTTCAGTCTTGATCCAAAGAAAAGCTACATGTAGCTGAGAAGCTCAAAGGGGACTTGAGGCTGTGGAATGCTGTTGCATATTAAAGAGAACACATACAATTCTGATTAATTGTATGTGTGGAAACTAAACTGTCTGGTGGGGCCTAGGGGAAGAGCCTTCTCTGTCGTGGCTCTGGACCTTTGGACCAAACTTCCTCCGGAGATTCGTACATACATACATACATACATACATACATACATGCATGCATGCATACATGCACACATACAGGCGTGGTCTACTGCCCGGACGGGGAGAATGCAGTGGAGTGGCGAAAATGGAGCTCCACCCAATTTGCACTGAAAAATGTTGGAAGAAAATGCAGGGCATCCTGCATAAGCCACACCCACAGTGTGGTAGGGAAAAAATTGGTAGCCCTTCACTATATGTATGTATGTATGTACACACGCACACACACACACACACACACACACACATACATATACAGCTGGGGAGTGGCAACTTTAAGACTTGTGGATAAACTGGCTGGAGAATTCTGGGAGTTGAAGTCCAAAAGTCTTAAATGTGCCAAGTTTAAAGACCCCTGATACACAGTCTCATCTCAGGTTTACTAGCCCCTATGTTTGAGCTCAGCTTTTCTTACAGGGATGTTGTAAAAACAACGGGTAAACAATATGTGGATAATCAAGGTTTGAATAAAGCCAGCAATTGTACATTTCAAGGTTTCTTTTTGTTAATTACATCAATGTATACAGCTTCCCATCCTACATGTATGATTCTGAATAGTAAAAATTAAAAACAACAATGAGTTAAATGGAAGCCCAGGCTGTGTATTTAAAATAACTTTTGCTGTAACTAGACCTTTATGTTGTTGGCCAGAACTAATCCTAAATCAAGGTTAGAGTAACTGGGGAAAAGTCACCCTTTTTCATTTCTCAATTACCGTAGGTTCAGCTTCAGCATTTCATTAAGTCTTTTTTGGAATTATCTTTTTCATACATGACAATCAACATAAATATAATATGACCATAGCATGTGGCAGTGCCCAGCTGACCTTGGTTGATTTAGAACAGAGGTTAATCTATAGATAGAGAAGAAATCATCCTGCAGGAAGGCAATGGTTGTCTCTTAAGTGCAATGTTTCCCAACCTTGGGAACTTTAAGAAGTGTGGACTTCAACTCCCAGAATTCCCCATCCAGCATGAAGTTCCCAAGATTGAAAAACACTGTGTTAGTATCAAGGATATCAAGGATATCACAGGCATATCATACTGTAGAGCCTCAATGGTGCAGATTAGAGAGCAGTGCTGCAAGTTACTTCTGCTGATCACTGGCTGCTAGCAGTCTGGCAGATCGAATCTCAGTAGGCTCAAGATTGACTCAGCCTTCCATCCTTCCAAGATGGGAAAATGAGGACCAGGTTGTTGGGGGCAATATGTTTATTCTCTGTAAACTGCTTAGAGAGGGCTGTAAAAGCACTGTGAAGTGGTATATTATTATTATTACTATTATTACTATTATTACTATTATTATTATTATTATTATTATTATTATTATTATTAATAATAATTAGATTTGTATGCCGCCCCTCTCCGAAGACTCGGGGCGGCTCACAACAACAATAAAAACAATATTCCAGCAAAAACAAATCTAATATTAAAAAGCACATAAAACCCTATCATATTTTAAAAAGCAAACAACATATACATACCCAAACATAAATTAAAAAAAAAGCCTGGGGGAAAGGTGTCTCAACTCCCCCATGCCTGGCAGTATAGTTGGGTCTTGAGTAATTTACGGGGCAGTTCTAATTTCCAGGGGGAGTTGATTCCAGAGGGCCGGGCTGCCACAGAGAAGGCTCTTCCCCTGGGGCCCGCCAAACAACATTGTTTGGTCGATGGGACCCAGAGAAGGCCAACTCTGTGGGACCTTATCGGTCGCTGGGATTAATGCTATTGCTATATTTGATGCAGGATACCCTGATGTCCACAGATAGGGACCAAAAAGTCAAAATAGTGCTTACAACAGCGTAGACAAAACTGCTAATTTTTTATATGTACATTAGAGTTAAAATCACCTGGTGGTGGTGGCTGCCATGTTGACTTTTTGGACCATAAGGAGATACTCCTAGATGTAAGGCATATTTATATAATTGCATGTTGTTGTTTTTTTTAAAAAAAGAGCAGTATCAAGAGCAAAGCTGGAAAGTGAAATATAAGATGAGAGAAGACTATAAAGAAATGCAGAGAATGGAAGGAGCAAGAATGCGAAGCAGAAACGAGGCTAGGCTGAGCAAGGGCAGAAAAGAGAGAGCAAGAAGGTGGAAAGATGCTATATTACATTGGATGTCCCCTTTTCTCCACAGCTTCTGATTCTCCTCCCGCTCTACAGCATGCACACACAGATCACATCTGTAAAGAAATAAACAAAGCTTGTTTCTCCCTGATTTATACGCCATGTGTAGAACAAGCCAGAGCATAAAAAGACGCCATAGTACAAATACAGTAGTCCCTCACTATACCGCGCTTCACCTACTGCGGCTTCACTTCATCGCGGGTTTCTGAGGAAGTCGATTGGCAGATTTAAACAGCCCACCGAACTCGATCGGCAGTTTAAAAAAAAAAAAAAATCTAAAATAGTAAATACTGTATTTAAATACTGTATCTAAAATAAATACTGTGTGGGAAGGGTTTATAAACACTTAAAACAATGAAAACTTACCAAACAATTACAATATAAATACTTAAATAAGTACTATCAGTCGGTAAATTCCCCATCGCGGATTTCACCTATCGCGGCCAGGTCTGGAACGTAACACCAGCGATAGGTGAGGGACTACTGTATACATTCAATTCTATTAGGACAGGGTGGGCTACTAGAGCAATTTGACCTGTGGACTTCATTTCCCAGAATTCTGGAGCCAACATGGAATTTTGGGAATTGAAGTCCACAGATTGTAAAGTTGTCCCAGTTGCCCACTCCTATACTATGATATTTAGGAAAGGGCCTCCTGCCCGATTCTTTATTCTTGCACAATAAAGGTGTTTCTTTCTTTAGAAACATAAAACATTGACTGCAGAAAAAGACCTCATGGTCCATCTAGTCTGCCCTTATACTATTTCCTGCATTTTACCCTAGCATGGATATATGTTTATCCCAGGCATGTTTAAATTCAGTTATTGTGGATTTACCAACCATGTCTGCTGGACGTTTGTTCCAAGGATCTACTACTCTTTCAGTAAAATAGTATTTTTTTATGTTGCTTCTGTTCTTTTCCCCAACAAACCTCAGATTGTGCCCCCTTGTTCTTGTGTTCATTTTCCTATTAAAAACACTTCCCTCCTGAACCTTATTTAACCCTTTGACCTCCTCACCCCTTTCTTTCTCCTTTCCTTTTGGAGAATAGGTAGGATGTTTTCCTGCAACTGGGCTTTTAAAAAACTTCCATTGCTTTTAATAGAAGAGAACTTTCTTCCTTCAAGCCTAATTGTAGCATGGAGGATGCTGCAAGGATCAGAGTTTCAGGTCCATTGACACTTATTTTTTCTCTCTCCCTGAGCCTAATTGCAGTATAGAAAGTGGTGAGATCAGAATTAATTCTTTCTTCTCCATTGGCAAATCTGCGGCCTCACCTTTCTGGAGTGGCAATTAGGCCTAGACAAAAAGCCTGCTGCTTCTACCTTGATTTAAAAAGGTCATCCTAGCCTCATATATAGGTTGGCATCTTAGGCCCCGGGTAGACTAATGTCTCTGCCTTTCTGATTGCTTTGGTTCTCAAAAATTCTTCATTGTTGATATTTTGAAAGGACTCAAATGGGGAGACGATGGCTCCTGGCGTAGGGAGTTTTAAAAGGGGATTTCTAAAGAAAGAGCTAAATGCACTTGCCAAATTCGGAGACGGCTTTTGCCTTTCCTGAGGTTTCTGCAAGCGATCCTGTTAGGAGTAGCACCTAACACCTGGGTCTTAAGTCTGGTTTCATTGGCTGAAGCTTCCCTATTTCAATGGAGGGTGTGGACTTCTCTGCTTTTCTGTTGATGTTATTGTATACTTTTGTTTCTTCTCTAATCCATGTGCAGGCCTTTCTATCTTGCCTTGTAATCCTGTGCATGTATATTTCCATGGCTATTTGCAAAACTCTTAGCTTTTGAATCGATTGTGAGGTTAGTGTCCATGTTTCACCAGCATATTTCAGAGCTAAAATGATGATGATAATCTCTTTCTAATAATGACTTTTATCTTTTTATTTTGACTGTTCTATGTATTTGCTGTTTTTATTGACGTTTGTGTACTGCTCAGAATTGTTTCTATTAGAAACAAATAAATTATAAGTTGCTTATAGGCTTTTTTATATACACACTTTTAACATAGGCCTGCAGATATTTTTAAAAAGTAAGTTTCTCCAACTGTCATAGCCTGCTGAAGGAGCAAAGGAGTTAGGAAGCCTTTAAGAGAAAACAAAATGTAGAAAATTATGACAAAGGATTATTTGCTAATTATAGTATCACAGTTCAGAATAATATTCTACCATCTCCTGCAATAAAAGCTAAGGCAGGGGAAAAGGACATTGTCAAACATTTAGCACTTCATAGTGGTTTAGAAATAGAAACTTTTACAAGGATGGAAAGTTGATTACATTGAAGGGAATGTCTTCTGTTTGCAGTGTCAGTGCTGTTGCTCTGCTCTCTCTCTCTCTCTCTCTCTCTCTCTATCTCTGTATGTGTGTGTGTGTATGAGAGAGAGAGATTATACAGTCAATTGTGGTCTGTTTTTTAATCTCTTGCATTCTGAGACTTTATTATGTTTCCTAAATAAAATGCCCGCTTCATGTCCTGGAATTAAATTTACCAGAATTCAAAGCCAAGAATGGCCACTGTTGCCTGGAAATTCTGGGAGTTGTAGTTTTAATACATCCGGGCATCACCCAGAAGAAAACTGAATTAGATGTATGCGTTTCCCCCAATGAGTTGTTTAAATTGAATTGTATCATTTCTTTTCCAGATCCCATTTTTGAATATTTCCTTCTAGAAAGCGGACAACAAACTTCCCTGCAAGTAGAAAGTCAGCAAAACTACATGAAAACCCAAGCTGAAATTTCCTCTAGGGTACCCGGTGTACCAGCTTTTATCCCTACACCCAAAAGAAGCATTTTAGAAAGCATATTGTTGAAAAAGAGCACTTTGAATGGTTTGGTGTCCTGTGGTACCTGATTCTGTGAGAACCAAGCTTTGAATCAATAGCGTTTGAGAGACAGGAAATGGGCGAAGGAGAGGGCTTCACTAACACTGAGCTGATTATATGCAAAATCCAGTTTGCAGAAACCTACAGAGAAGAAATAATGAGGGGTGGATTATGCTGCCATCGGCATGCTGTGACAAGATAGCACCAGTTTCTCTTCTTAGACAGGAGCCTCAGACAGGCTTTAATTTTCTATTAGCAAGCCCATTTTATACTGCAGATATGTGGCCTGTTTCTGTGGAAGGGTGTGATGATTTTTTTTTTAAAGAGGCATGTTATCAATAGCCAGTCCTTTACAGCCCCTGACTGTGCTGAAAGGTATAAAGACTGATAACAGAATTTACCCTAGCTGACTGGGAGAACGTTGTTGACCTGAGAATAAGATAAGTAATTTGGTACTTTGTTGTTCCTTTCGATTAGAACCCGAATGCTTACAAGGTTTGCCAACCAAAGGCAGGGAGACACAGGTTAAGTAGCCCTTGAATTACAACCATTTGTTTAATGACTGTTCGATGTTACAATAGCAATAGAATTAATTCTTTCTTCTCCATTGGCCCCGAGTCTACGGAGAGGGGCGGCATACAAATCTGATAAATAAATAAATAAATAAATAAATAGCGCTTAGACATAATGATAATGATAATGATAATGATAATGATAATAATAATAATAACAATAACAACAACAACAACAACAACAACAACAGAGTTGGAAGAGACCTTGGGGGGACTTCGGTTCAAACCCCCTGCTTAGGCAGGAAACCCTACATTGCTTTAGACAGATGGTTATCCAACATCTTCTTAAAAACTTCCAGTGTTGGAGCATTCACAACTTCTGGAGGCAAGTTGTTCCACTGGTTAATTGTTCTAATTGTCAAAAAATGTCTCCTAAGTTCTATGTTGCTTCTCTCCTTGTTTAATTTCCACCCATTGCTGCTTGTTCTACCCTCAGATGTCAGGGAGGTTACAAAAGGTGATCACATGACCTTTTGGGACACCACGACCATCAGGAATACGGACCAGTTGCCAAATATCTAAGTGTTAATCCCATGACCATGGGGGTGCCTGAATGGTTGTTAAGCGTGAAGAAAAAGTCATAAGTTACTTTTACATTGCAACTGTGAAGTGCTATATGGGTAGTCCTTGATTTACAACAGTTCATTTAGTGCAGAATAGGTTGACTTCTTTGTGGCAAACCCTGAGATATTGGGGTTCTTTTTGTTAAACTAGACATACCCAGTTCCTGCAATACCCGTTCTTCATATATTTTAGCCTCCAGTCCCCAAATCATCAACTTATATGGGTAGTCCTCAATGTATTGAGTCCAGAATTTCTGCTGCTAAGGAAGAGAGTAGTCAAGTGAATTTTGCCCCATTTTACGACCTTTCTTGCCACAGTTATTAAATGAATCACTGCAGATGTTTGTTAAGTGAATCTGGCTTCCCCATTCACTTTGCTAGTCTGAAGGCCGTAAAAGCTGATCACATGACCCTGGGGCATTGCAACCATCATAAATATAAGTCAGTTGCCAAACATCTGAATTGTGCCACATGATCATGAGGATGCTACAATGGTTGTAAGTGTGAAAATTGGTCATAAGTCACTTTTTTCAGTGCCCTTGAAACTTCGAATGTTCACTAAATGAACTGTTGTAAATCAAGGACTAGCCATATAGCACTTCACAGTGGTAATGTAAAAGTAACGTATGACTTTTTCTTCATGCTTAACAACCATTGAGGCATCCCCATGGTCATGGGATTAACACTTAGATATTTGGCAACTGGTCCGTATTTGTGATGGTCGTGGTGTCCCAAAAGGTCATGTGATCACCTTTTGTGACCTCCCTGACAAGCAAAGTCAACAGAGAAACCAGATTCACTTAACAATAACGGCATTTACTTCCTTGCAGCGCTTCACTTAACTCTGTCAAGAAAGGTCGTAAATGGGGAAAAATTCACTTAACGGCTGTTTCGCTTAGCAACAGAAATGTTGGCTCAACTGTGGTCATATGTCAAGAACTACTGGTAGCATATCATAACCAAGAAGATTATACACTGCTCAAAAAAAATAAAGGGAACACTTAAACAACACAATATAACTCCAGGTAAATCAAACTTCTGTGAAATCAAACTGTCCACTTAGGAAGCAACACTGATTGACAATCAATTTCACATACTGTTGTGCCTATTCAACTTTGTATAGAACAAAGTATTCAATCAGAATATTTCATTCACTCAGATGTAGGATGTGTTATTTGAGTGTCCCCTTTATTTTTTTGAGCAGTATGCACACACACACACACAGCTCAAAAAAATAATAAAGGGAACACTTAAGCAACAGAATATAACTCCAAGTAAATCAAACTTCTGTGAAATCAAACTGTCCACTTAGGAAGCAACACTGATTGACAATCAATTTCATTTTGTTGTCAGCACATTCAACTTTGTACAGAACAAAGTATTCAGTGAGAATATTTCATTCACTCAGATCTAGGATGTGTTATTTGTATTCCCTTTATTTTTTTGAGCAGTATATTTAACCCTGTGGCAAAAAATAATAATGAAAACTTGCGAATGTAATCATCCAATAGCAAAGGGTCCAGCCAGAAGCAACCAGGTTAGCAAGCTCAAGTAATTAATTAGTTGATTCAAAGATTGCTCTGGCTTCCTCAACCTGAACCTGACAGGACCCTAATCAGTTTTGCACTAGTAAAAAAGACTTTGTTTGCCTCAAAAGTGGCTCCCACTTGCATTCCTTTCATTTAGCTTTCACCTTTTTTAAAATTAAAAATTAAATGTTTGATTGTATTTATCTCTTGTGAGATCTACTCACAAAGGGGAAGAGGCCGATTTCCCTAGTTAACAAAGAGATGGTACTATATAATAAATTTCCCTTTTACTTGGCTGTAATATTAATGGGTTGTGTAAACCTTCATTCTTACATCCATCAACAGTAGAGATAGGAGGCCAGCTAAAATAGGACAACAGTTGAATAAATTTGAATGTCTGGTTTTAAATAACTTTGGGGTTTTAGCACTAGTTTTTATGTTTAGGTTTCCCTCTGTTGTTTTTTGTATTTTATTCCTATTTTTTGTAAGCCACCCTGAGTCTATGGAGAAGGCTGGTACAGAAATACAAACAAACAAACAAAGAAATAAACAATAAAGATATCCTGCTGGAAGATACGTGGTTGGCAGCAGTAGTATCAACCTGCAAAGCAAGACAAGATGTACAGCTAGGTTAGCAATAGTATTTAAACTTCATAGTGCTTTACAGCTCACTCTAAGCAGTTTACAGAGTCAGCATATATTGTTCCCAACAATCTGGGTCCTCGTTTTACCCACATCAGAAAGATGAAAGGCTGAGTCAACCTTGAGCCTACTGAGATTTGATCTGCCAAACTGGTGGTAGCTGGTGGCCAGCAGAAGTAGCCTGCAGTACTGCACTCTAACCACTGCACCATCGTGGAGCTTGAAAAAGATTAAAAGAAAGACTAGAAAGACTAGGCCAAAGATTAGAAAAGGACATTCTATATTTGCAATGCAATATATCTCAGGGGTTAAATATTTGCAAATGGTATGCCCTTGTTAACCTACTTTAACTGCTCCTGCTGTAGTAGCATCAGAACAAAATGGATTCTGTATGATTATAGATGTACTCTTTCCATTGCTGTATAAAGATATCAGAGCCAGCACTTTATGAGATGTTTTAGGCAAATTTCAATGCAATTACTTTATGGTGCTGAAATTCCAGCCGCACCCTCATTTACTTATTAATTAAAAGATGCATAAGTCTATCCAAATGAAGTCAATCTCAACAGGACATTAATTGTGTATTTATTCTATAATGCCCAGTGCCATTGGATTGTTTTTTTTAATGACCTTGAAGCCCCTTGATTCAGGGTGGGGTCAGTGTGACTAGTTGGAGCTGGGTGTTTACTGACCAGATCCCCTTCCTGATGCCTAGGTGGAGTTCACAGCAGATATTTTTTCTTTGCCCTCTGAGAGAGAAACACCTGATGCTACTTAGGTTTGAACTCTCAGCCTTCTGAGTGGGAGATGAGCATCTGTCAAGCTCATCTGCAGAAGCTGGTGATAAATTAATGGCTTGCTGCACTACCTGTAAAAGGTCTGATGTTTATGGGAACTTGGAAGGGGTGATTTCCATAAGGGGACAGATGCAGCCACAAAGCATTCCTTCGAGTGGTTCAAGGCCATCCTATGCCCACCCACCTGGGCAGAAGCAGAGAAACAACGTGCCACGCTGTCATACTCTGAGTAGGCAACGTGTCATGTTTATGGGTTAGGGACATGGGATGTGAACTTTCAACTGGGTGGGAAATTCAGATTCAGGTTTCCCAGTGTAGGTGCCAGGATGGCTCCAGGACTGTCTTCTGCCGCACGAATCCCAGCGACCAGTTAGGTCCCACAGAGTTGGCCTTCTCCGGGTCCTGTCGACTAAACAATGTTGTTTGGCGGGACCCAGGGGAAGAGCCTTCTCTGTGGTGGCCCCGACCCTTTAGAATCAACTCCCCCCAGATATCAGAGTTGCCCCCACCCTCCTTTCCTTTTGTAAGCTCCTTAAAACCCACCTCTCTCATCAGGCATGGGGGAATTGAGATATTCCCTTCCCCCTAGGCTTATAAAATTTATGCATGGTATGTCTGTATGTATGATTGGTTTCTTAAATTGGGGTTTTTTACATTACTTTTAATATTAGATTTGTTCATATTGTCTTTTTACTGTTGTTAGCCGCCCCGAGTCTATGGAGAGGGGCGGCATTCAAATCAAATCAAATCAAATCAAATCAAATCAAATCAAATCAAATCAAATCAAATCAAATCAAATCAAATCAAATCAAATCAAATCAAAAAATGGCTCTGGCAATAAATTGGAACTTTGAGGAGTACTATGGCTTGGGCTTTGATTTAGTTTGGATGCTACCTGGAACCTTGACAGCATCTTCACCACTTGGCCACCATGCCACTTTCATTGCATTGTTTATCTGATTCTCATTTTCTCAATCTTTCTCCACTCTGTTTTCTAAGTGTTCTTCAATAACAGTTAAATACCATAGTTACTGCTATAGAGTCAGAGTTTCCATACATTTCAGGATCATAAAGGAATTTACAAATGATGTTCACAATTAACACCCATAATGTACTCCAGAAAATGGAGCATCATTATTTAACTCAGCATGAGAACTGCAGATGACTATGACTTGGATATTTGCATAAATATCCAAATAAATGTTTGTTTCCTTGTTTCCTTTTTTCCTTGTCCCATTGTGTTTATGAAAATGCAGATTGGGGAAGGGGCCAGTTTCATGAAAGCTGGTAAACAGAACAGATTATTGCTTTGCTGTTTTTATTTTTGGCTGCTACCCTAAAACCACTTTCTAATCTTGGAGGGATCCTGGCATTTAGTCAAGCAGCCTGGGGACAAAGGATGAAGGGCAGTCTGTTGGCTGGCAAACTAAATATATAACATGGCCTGATGCCTTGTGGATGCCTGGATCATGGGAGCTTCCAGCTAGTACAATCTGCTGAAAAATGTCAGGTCCATGCAGAATAAGTATTCAATCATTCCTTCAACCAACCCTTCTGAACAGCCCCTCTTCCCTATCTCCTGCCCTCAGTTTATTTCTGTCTTATTCTTCTCCACTCCTCTTTCTTATTTATCAATCAATCAATCAATCAATCAATCAATCAGAATAGAACTGGAAGGGACCTTAGAAGTCTTCTAGTCCCTTTGCTCAAGAAGGAGACCCTATACAATTTGAGATTAGTGGCTGTCCAGTCTCTTCTTAAAAACCTCCAGGGATGAAGCACTCACAAATTTGAAGGCAAGCTATTCCATTGTTTAGTTGTTCTCACTGTTAGGTAGTTTCTCCTTAATTCCAGGTTGCTTCTTCCCTTGATTAGTTTCCATCCATTTGTTCTTGCTTTGCCTTTCGGTACTTTGGAAAATAAGTTGACCATCTCTTCTTGGTGGCAACCTCTTTTTTACTGCTCTAATGTCACCTCTAGTACTTCTTTTCTCTAGACTGGCCATAGCCAGTTCCTGCAAACCTTCTTCATGTGCCTCAGTCTCTAGGCCTTTGGTAGAAAGGAATCTGCTCACATTCATTTTCTTATTTATTTATTTATTTGTTTGTTTGTTTGTTTGTTTGTTTGGATTTATATGCCGCCCCTCTCTTGTTTGCATCTTCAATTTCATCATGCATGAGAAACACAATAAATTGGAAAATCATGTCTAACAGCTGTTGTGAACTACTACAACAAGTTCCCCTTTCTCCATAGTTCCAGCATTGCACCAAGTAGCCTGAAAATAGGTCACTAGGGGCATTCATTTTGTCAAATATCTGCAAATTAGGGGAGTGGGGAGAAATCAAGCTTAAAAGTGAAACCAATGAAGGGAAAAAATGCTTGGAGTCAGGAATGGGAGTTCCATGGAATACCACTCTTTGCTATGAAAAACATACTAATATGTAGTTTTTGAGATCTTAATTTGTTTAAGTGACAGAACAATCTAAGAACTGTAGCAGTCTTCTGTTAAGGAGCAACTTCTGTGAAATGGTCATTCAACCCCAAGGGTCCCAATCCCCAGGTTGAGAACCATTGATCTAGGGCTTCTGGACTGATGAAAGGCTGGTCTCTTCTTTCTTTTTTAAAAACCAGTTGAAGTTTCCCCTTTTGATTCAAGTTAAGATGAGCAGGAGAGAGCAGCAGGCAGGACGGGGTGGAACGCAGTTCCACCGGTGGAAATGAAATGTGTGCGCAGCTCCAGCTGATTGGCGGCTGTCACTTCCTGGATTACTGGTCTCAGCTCTGCTCTCCTTTTCCCCCCTGTTGCTGCTGCTGCGTCTGCGCTCATTGCTTTTTTCCTCTTTCCTCCTTCCTGGCCTCAGACAAACTTCCCTCTCTCCTGCCCAGTTCCCCTCCAGCCTCATGTGGCCATCTCCTGCAAGCAGAAGGCGTGGGTGGAAGCGGCACTGGCAACATTTATGCTTCTGGCAGCACCTGTTTGCCTAGCTACCCAGCCTGAGGTGGGAAGGGCAACCCAGGAAGGAGAGCATGGGAAACGTGAAGCAAATTGTCACCCCAGCAAGCGACACTGGTAAGGTTGTAAGTCAAGGACTTAACAGTTCACTTGAACGGTGATGATCGTTCAAGCCACTCCCACCTGATCACATGGCCAGGAAACCACTCCTACCCAGTCAAATGACCATTAAGCCACACCCACAAAATAGGCCACACCCACAATTAAGCCACACCCACAGCATGGCAGTAAAAATGTTGACTGCCTATTATTGAAGTTGAGTTAGATGGTTCTAAGACTATAACATGTGACTGATTCCTCTACCTCCCTTGCTGTTTAAATGTATGGCAAAAAGCCTCAGCCACTCACAGCTTCCCAGTGAAAATATACAACAGTGATTTTCAACCTTTTTTGAGCCGCGGCACATTTTTTACATTTACAAAACCATGGGGCACATTGAGTGAGGGGGGGGGGGGGGGGCTAAAAAATATTGGACAAAAAAATTCTCTCTCTTCCTCCCTTTCGCTCTATTTCTCTCTCCCTCTTTCTCTCCCTTCCTCTTTTTTTCTCTCTCCATCCCTCTTTCTTTCTCTCTTCCTTCTTTCCTCTTTTTTGCTCTCTTTCTCTCTCCCTCCCTCCCTCTCTCCCTCTATGTCTTTCTCTCTCCCACCTTCCCTCCCTCTCTTTCTCTCTCTCTCTTGCTTTCTTTCTTTCTCTCTCTTACTCTCTCTCTTTCTTTCTCTCTTTCTTTCTCTCTCTCTTTCTTTCTCTCTCTCTTTCTTTCTCTCTCTTGCTTGCTTTCTCTCTTGTTTGCTTTCTCTTTCTCTCTCTTTCTTTCTCTCTCTCTCTCTTGTTTCTTTCTCTGAGCTTCGCGGCACACCTGACCATGTCTCGCGGCACACTAGTGTGCCACGGCACACTGGTTGAAAAACACTGATATACAAAATGGTACTACCAATCTTCAGCAATTCACTGAGCTACATAGGAGATTCCTCATCTGAAATATGTCTTCTGTGAAATGGCCCTGAGAGATATAGAAAAAGACAAGGTTAGATTAGGAAGAAGGCTCTCCACCCATCTGTGTTTGAGGTGGGGAATTAAGCTAAAAATAATTCTATTTTTTTATTTTTTATTTTATTTATTTATTTATTTATTTATTCATTCATTCATTCATTCATTCATTCATTTATTTATTTAGTCCAATACATAATACACATTGAAGAGAAAGATATGTAATAATATAAGTAAAGAAAAGAATAGAAGAAAAGATATAAAAGTATAGGTGAACATATTTGAAAGGAAGAAAAGATAAAATGAGATAAGGAGAGACAATTAGACAGGGGACGGAAGGCACACTGGTGCACTTATGCACGCCCCTTACTGACATCTAAGGAACCTGGAGAGGTCAATTGTGGATAGTCTAAGGGAAAAATGTTTGGGGTTAGGGGTTGACACTACTGAGTCAGGTAATGAGTTCCACGCTTCGACATCTCGGTTGCTGAAGTCATATTTTTTACAGTCAAGTTTGGAGTGGTTAATATTAAGTTTGAATCTGTTGCGTGCTCTTGTGTTGTTGTGACTGAAGCTGAAATAGTCATTGACAGGTAGAACGTTGCAGCATATGATCTTGTGGGCAATACTTAGATTGTGTTTTAGGCGACGTAGTTCTAAGCTTTCTAGATCTAGGATTGATAGTCTGCTTTAGTAGGGTATTCTGTTTCGAGTGGAGGAGCGAAGGGCTCTTCTGGTGAAGTATCTTTGGACATTTTCAAGGGTGTTGATGTCCGAGATGTGGTATGGGTTCCAGACAGATGAACTGTAGTCAAGGATGGGTCTGGCAAACGTTTTGTAGGCTCTGGTGAGTAGCGTGAGATTGCCAGAGCAGAAGCTGAGAGAAAGGAAATGCAGGCGTTACCCAGAGTGATAATTGCCTATTGAAAGTAACCATTTTGTAAAGATATGGGTAAGCAAATATAGGTTAGGTGAACCAAATAGACTATGCTTTTGTTTTGTTTTATTTTGTCTCCAGGCAGCATCTCTTGAAATCTGTGCACAGGAACGATGACAGGTAAGTACTGGCACTGCTTAACCCATTTTGTCTGCAACACCACAGGGCAAAGTCACAATGAAAGGATTTTGCATAAACTCCGCCAGGGTGCAAAATGGAGCAAACCCCTAAATTGGTGCTGAACAATTTGGTGAAACAGGTCCCAAATTGGCTTCTTGTTTCAGTTCAAATTCAGTTTAAGTGTGTTTCTTGGAGTTGACATTTCCTTAGCCTGCCATACAATTATAACAATTTGTGTGACAGAGATATATCTAAAATTCTCACTACAAGGAAAAGAGCTGAAAGTATCATTGAACATGGTTGGAATGATCTTTCTGATCACCATCTAGTGGATAAAATGGATTTAAAAAAAACAACAACTGTAGAAACATTTCAAGAATGCACTTCTTGCTTTTCCTAAAATGAAACAACTATTGGTAATGCATTAATAAATAATGATTCTGACTTATTCCTCTACAGTGATAGCTGACTACTGTTAGAGATAGTTTCCAAAGAGATTGGATAAATTCCTGAAGAACAAAATTCTTATTTGTTGGGATCTTTTATTATTAATATTGATATTAATAATGTATTAATATAAAAGAGGGCTGCTGACCCCTCGCATCCTGGACATAAACTGTTTCAACTCCTACCCTCAAAATGTCAATACAGAGCAGTGCACACCAAGACAACTAGACACAAGAACAGTTTTTTCCCCAAACGCCATCACTCTACTAAACAAATAATTCCCTCAACACTGTCAGACTTTTTACTGTTTGCAATACTATTACTACTAGTTGTTTCTCATCATTCCTATCACTTATGACTGTATGACTATAACTTGTTGCTTGTATCCTTAAGATTTTTATTAATATTGATTGTTTCCTGATAGCTTATTTGACTCCTATGACAATCGTTGAATGTTGTAGCTCATGATTTTTGACAAATGTATCTTTTCAAACCAGTAGGAAGGCAAGTAGAACCCAACCCTGTTTGTTACAGAAAATCATCTTCACTTTGAAAATGATTAGATGAAATGGCTTTTAAAATAACACTCGCAGGAACTTCATTTCATTAGCTCGTTCAGTGAAGTGGTCACTGAAGATTGGTGAAATATTTTGTGCAAAGAAAGAGGCAGGTTTTTTGGAAATTGCCGTAAGTTCATACCAACGGAGAAAATACACAGAGAGCTAGGCTGCCACAATCAGATACTGGGGTCATTGATACTAGTGACCCCAAGTTCATCAGGTAACAATAGTGGATGATAGACTCCAAAACTACATTGATTAGGAGGTAAACAGATGCAGCCAAGTGTGTCTCTGAAGGAAGGATACAGTGATGGATTACACGCTTCTCAAAACCTCTGTAAGCTTTGCAGGAGACCTTACACAGAGAGGGAGAGCTTCAATTTGTAGAAATCTTCAACTGTCCTGGCCATGGCTGTTTAGTGTCTAGACCAGACCTGGGCAAAGGGTGGCCCGGGGGCTGGATGTGGCCTGCTTGCTGTCTGTGACCGGCCCACGGAGGTTGGAAGGAAGGAAGGAGAAATGGAGGAAGGAAGGAAGGAGAAATGGAGGGAGGAAGGAAGGAAGGAAGGAGAAATGGAGGGAGGAAAGAAGGAAGGAAGGAAGGAAGGAGAAATGGAGGAAGGAAGGAAAATGGAGGGAGGAAAGAAGGAAGGAAGGAGAAATGGAGGAAGGAAGGAAGGAGAAATGGAGGAAGGAAGGAAGGAGAAATGGAGGGAGGAAAGAAGGAAGGAAGGAAGGAAGGAGAAATGGAGGAAGGAAGGAAAATGGAGGGAGGAAAGAAGGAAGGAAGGAGAAATGGTGGAAGGAAGGAAGGAGAAATGGAGGGAGGAAGGAAGGAAGGAAGGAAGGAAGGAGAAATGGAGGAGGAAGGAAGGAAGGAAGGAGAAATGGAGGAAGGAAGGAAGGAGAAATGGAGGAAGGAAGGAAGGAAGGAAGGAGAAATGGAGGGAGGAAAGAAGGAAGGAAGGAGAAATGGAGGAAGGAAGGAAGGAGAAATGGAGGGAGGAAAGAAGGAAGGAAGGAGAAATGGAGGAAGGAAGGAAGGAGAAATGGAGGGAGGAAGGAAGGAAGGAAGGAGAAATGGAGGGAGGAAAGAAGGAAGGAAGGAGAAATGGAGGAAGGAAGGAAGGAGAAATGGAGGGAGGAAGGAAGGAAGGAAGGAGAAATGGAGGGAGGAATGAAGGAAGGAAGGAGAAATGGAGGAAGGAAGGAAGGAGAAATGGAGGGGGAAAGAAGGAAGGAAGGAGAAATGGAGGAAGGAAGGAAGGAAGGAGAAATGGAAGGAAGGAAGGAGAAAATGGAGGAGGGAAAGGAAGGAAGGAAGGAGAAATGGAGGAAGGAAGGAAGGAGGAAAGGAGGAGAAATGAAGGAAGGGAAGGAGAAATGGAGGAAGAAGGAAGGAAGGAGAATGGAGGAAGAGGAAGGAAGGAGGAAGGAGAAGGAGAAATGGAGGGAGGAAAGAAGGAGAGGAAGGAGAGAATGGAGGAAGGAAGGAAGGAGAAATGGAGGGAAGGAACGAAGGAAGGAGAAATGGAGGGAGGAAGGAAGAGAAAATGGAGAGAGGAAGAAGGAAGGAAGGAGAAATGGAGGAGGAGGAAAGAAGGAAGGAAGGAGTAATGGAGGGAGGAAAGAAGGAAGAAGGAGTAATGGAGGGAGGAGGGAAGAGAAATGGGAGGGAGGAAAGAAGGAAGGAAGGAGAAATGGAGGGAGGAAAGAAGGAAGGAAGGAGAAATGGAGGGAGAGGAAGGAGGAAGGAAGGAGGAAATTGGAGGGAGGAAGGAAGAAAAATGGGAGAGGAAGAAGGAAGGAAGGAGAAATGGAGGGAGGAAGAAGAAGGAAGGAAGAGTAATGGAGGGAGGAAAGAAGGAAGGAAGGAGTAATGGAGGGAGGGAGGGAAGAGAAAGGGGGGAGGAAAGAAGGAAGGAAGGAGAATGGAGGGAGGAAAGAAGGAAGGGAAGGAGAAATGGAGGGAGGAAGGAAAGAAGGAAGGAGGAGAAATGGAGGAAGGAAGGAAGGAGAAATGGAGGGAGGAAAGAAGGAAGGAAGGAGAAAGGAGGAGGAAGAAGGAAGAAGGAGAAATGGAGGAAGGGAAGGAAGGAAGGAGAGGAGAAATGGAGGGAGGAAGGAAGGAAGGAAGGACGAAATGGAGGGAGGAAAGAAGGAAGGAAGGAGGAAATGGAGGAGGAAGGAAGAGGAAATGGACGGGAGGAAGAAGGAAGGAAGGAGAAATGGAGGAAGGAAGGAGAATGGAGGGAGGAAGGAAGGAAGGGAGAAATGGAGGGGGAAAGAAGGAAGGAAGGAGAAATGGAGGAAGGAAGGAAGGAAGGAGAAATGGAGGGAGGAAGGAAGGAAGGAAGGAAGGAGAAATGGAGGGAGGAAGGAAGGAAGGAAGGAGAAATGGAGGGAGGAAGGAAGGAAGGAAGGAAGGAGAAATGGAGGGAGGAAAGAAGGAAGGAAGGAGAAATGGAGGAAGGAAGGAGAAATGGAGGGAGGAAGGAAGGAAGGAGAAATGGAGGGGGAAAGAAGGAAGGAAGGAGAAATGGAGGAAAGAAGGAAGGAAGGAGAAATGGAGGGAGGAAGGAAGGAAGGAAGGAAGGAAGGAGAAATGGAGGGAGGAAAGAAGGAAGGAAGGAGAAATGGAGGAAGGAAGGAAGGAAGGAAGGAAGGAGAAATGGAGGGAGGAAGGAAGGAAGGAGAAATGGAGGGAGGAAAGAAGGAAGGAAGGAGAAATGGAGGAAGGAAGGAAGGAGAAATGGAGGGAGGAAAGAAGGAAGGAAGGAGAAATGGAGGAAGGAAGGAAGGAGAAATGGAGGAAGGAAGGAAGGAAGGAAGGAGAAATGGAGGGAGGAAGGAAGGAGAAATGGAGGAAGGAACGAAGGAAGGAGAAATGGAGGGAGGAAGGAAGAAAAAATGGAGAGAGGAAAGAAGGAAGGAAGGAGAAATGGAGGGAGGAAAGAAGGAAGGAAGGAGTAATGGAGGGAGGAAAGAAGGAAGGAAGGAGTAATGGAGGGAGGAGGGAAAGAGAAATGGGGGGAGGAAAGAAGGAAGGAAGGAGAAATGGAGGGAGGAAGGAAGGAAGGAAGGAGAAATGGAGGGAGGAAAGAAGGAAGGAAGGAGAAATGGAGGGAGGAAAGAAGGAAGGAAGGAGTAATGGAGGGAGGAAAGAAGGAAGGAAGGAGTAATGGAGGGAGGAGGGAAAGAGAAATGGGGGGAGGAAAGAAGGAAGGAAGGAGAAATGGAGGGAGGAAAGAAGGAAGGAAGGAGAAATGGAGGGAGGAAGGAAGGAAGGAAGGAGAAATGGAGGGAGGAAAGAAGGAAGGAAGGAGAAATGGAGGGAGGAAGGAGAAATTGGGGGAGGGAGGGAGGGAGGAAGGAAGGAAATTAATTGCCCACCCCTGGTCTAGACCAGTAAATGGCGATCCTCTTTTTGCTTAGGTGCCAAAAGGGTGCGCACGTGTGAGATAGTGTGCATGTGCATGCCCACACCCATAATGCAATGTCCTCCTTTGTGCATGCATGCACAATCCCCACACACTCTGTGCCCACCACACATTCTTTCCTGAAACCTGGGGAGGACAAAAAACAGGGCTATTTCTGAACTTTCCGGTAGGACCATTAGGCCCATTTTTCACCATCCACAGCTCCGGAGGCTTTACTGAAGCATAACAACCTCCCCCACCCTCCAAAAGGCCGAAAATCACATGACCAGTGCGCACATGCGCGCTGGAGCTGACATAGGGCAGTGCCTCGCATGCCTTCAGATATGGCTCTATGTGCCACCATTACAGTTCTATACAGTTGAAGGCAGTGAAGGTCTACCAAAATTTTTGCTACCACACTGTGGGCGTGGCTTATGCAGAATTCCCTGCATTTTCTTTCATCTTTCAGTGCAAATTGGGTGCTCTGGGGTGGAGCTCCATTTTCGCTATCCCACTGCTTTCTCCCCCCCATCCAGGCAGCAGCCCACCCCTAGTTGAAGGGCACCCCAACTGGGAAAGGATAAGATAGTTCAAAGACAGACCTGGGTTTTAATTCTCGTTCTTTCATATGAATGAATGAAAGAAACTCATGTATTTATTTTTTTGTCTATCGTCTGAAACCAGAAGGATTGTAGGTAGATTACAGAACGTACATATAAAATTGAGGACAAATCAACATAAAGAAACAAATAAATAATGACTTAAATCTTCAAAGGATAAAAAGAAAGCCTTTGTCGCTTGGGAAATGTACTCTTTTCCATAAAATACTACAATTGATTTCATGAAATATTACAGCTGTGTGACAAACATCTAATTTTAGGAGGAGACTGTAAAGGTCCCTCAATGCGTCTGATGAACCGAACCCCTTCCAAGTTCAGAGAAGCATGGGAATAATAATAATAATAATAATAATAATAATAATAATAATAATAATAATAATAATAATAATAATTTATTAGATTTGTATGCCACCCCTCTCCAAAGACTCAGGGCAGTTCACAACAATAGTGAACAATATGAACAAATCCAATACTTAAAAACACTATTTAAAAACCCTATCCTTAAAAATAATCACACAATCCAGTCATACCATACATAAAGCTTATTAGCAGGGGGATGCATCAGTTTCCCCATGCCTGGCGACATAGGTGGGTTTTCAGCAATTTACAAAAGGCGAGGAGGGTGGGGGCAATTCTAATAATCCGGGGGGAGTTGATTCCAGAGGGCTGGGGCCGTCACAGAGAAGGATCTTCCCCTGGGTCCCACCAGACGACATTGTTTAGTTGACGGGACCCGGAGAAGGCCAATTCTGTGGGACCTAATCGACCGCTGAGATTTGTGCAGCAGAAGACGGTCCTGAAGGTATTCTGGTCTGATGCCATGTAGGGCTTTATAGGTCATTACCAACACTTTGAATTGTGTCCGGAAACTAATCGGCAGCCAGTGCAGGCCACAGAGTGTTGATGAGACATGGGCGTATCTAGGGAGGCCCATGATTGCTCACGCGGCTGCATTCTGCATGATCTGAAGTTTCCGAACACTCTTCAAAGGTAGCCCCATGGCATCGGACCAGAATACCTTCGGGAAGCTAAGAAGATCACAATAATTCAATTTTATTGAAAGAGTAGATGAAAGAAAAAATGAGACTAGAATATGAAGAATTGATTTGAATTGATAGAGGAAGAAATCACTGCCTGCTTGGAGAAAGAACTAAGAACTTTGAATATTGCTACTTGTTCTACTGGGGAATTTGACTACAATTTTCAAAACAGAACCCTTTCTTTTACATTGAAATACCAAATGTCTGGTCAATATTGAAGGATGAACATGCAGCATCTATTAAAACTGCTTTCATTTTTGCTATTTATTTCTGTGAGATTTTCCCCTCCCCCTCAAAGCAACTTATAATAGGAATGTGAGATAATTTTTTCAATGGAGGGCAGAAGTTGGAAATAGACAGGCAATGCAAAACCGTATTTAATTTGGCTGTCAATATATTTTGCAACTTCTTTTTTAAGCCTCCATTCCCTATTATTTTGCCTTGGTTTGTAAAATATGATGCAGCTGTTTGTTTAGAGCCACGGTGCAAGACAGCAATGCTTTTGTAGAGCTAAGTGAATAAAGTAACAGCTGTATTTATCCTCTGAGCCACCACCAGCTCCTTCGGAATACAATGCAGTTTGTAAAAACTCAACTACAGGGGCTTCTCCTAGTGTTACTTCATGCAGAAACACAATTAGCTAGATATTGAGGTTCACTGGTTAGCATCTCCCAAGTGATGTTCCAAATGAACTTTGAATTTTTGATATTTACAGTTCAAAAATAAATCTTAAATTTCTAAAACTCTGCATTGTGACAAAATGATGTTTCTGTGTATTCATGTTCCATACAAAGGGGCACAGAATACAGAAAATATACTGTCTTTGTCTATGTCATACTAAAAAAGAAATGTTGTACAGCTGCTTGGGTGTTGATTAATCACACGCACCCTAACAGAAAGGAAATTACAGATGTGGGAGGTTGCATCAGTTCTTCCTTGCCAAATGTAAGCTCACAGTTGACATATGGAGTTTTGCAGGCCAATTAAGTAAAGTTCATCTCACTGGTATGTGACTTCAGAAAATAGGCATAAGTTTATATACTGCTCAAAAAATTAAAGGGAACACTCAAATAACACATCCTAGATCCGAATGAATGAAATATTCTCACTGAATACTTGTTGCAGTGTTGCCTTTATTTTTTTGAGCAGTGCACAGTATATCAATTGCCTCTAACCCGTGCTCACTATCACTTCTGCTGACTTCGAGAGAGAAAAATACCAATAGCCATGCAGTGCTCACATACCAATAGGAGAATTCAAAAGCCAAAATCCAATCACTGTCCTGCTACTGAGTTACAGTAGTCCCTCGCTATACCGCGCTTCACCTACTGCGGCTTCACTTCATCGCGGGTTTCTGAGGAAGTCGATCGGCAGATTTAAACAGCCCACCGAACTCGATCGGCAGGTTTTTTAAAAAAAATAAAAATCTAAAATTGTAAATACTGTATTTAAATACTGTATCTAAAATAAATACTGTGTGGGAAGGGTTTATAAACACTTAAAACAATGAAAACTTACCAAACAATTACAATATAAATACTTAAATAAGTACTATCAGTCGATAAATTCCCCATCGCGGATTTCACCTATTGCGGCCAGGTCTGGAACGTAACACCAGCGATAGGTGAGGGACTACTGTACTACCAGTCCTTGAATAACAAAAATCCTTTTTCTTTCTCTTTTTTCCTTCTCTCTCACTGTCTCTCTATGTTTATGATGATAATACCATTATTTTTTGTTATATTATGCAATATACAGTGATACCTCATCTTACAAACTTAATTGGTTCTGGGACGAGGTTTATAAGGTGAAAAGTTTGTAAGATGAAACAATGTTTCCTATAGGAATCAATGGAAAAGCGATTAATACATGCAAGCCCAAAACTCACCCTTTTGCCAGCCCGTTTTTGCATTGCTGGGATTGCCCTGAGGCTCCCCTCCATGGGAAACCCCACCTCCGGACTTCCTTGTTTTTGTGATACTGCAGGGAAATCCCAGTGGGGGAATCCCAGCAGCACAAAAATGGGTGCTTCGCTGGCAACAGAAGTCCGGAGGTGGGGTTTCCCAGCGAGAGGAGCCTCAGCAAAATTGCAGCATTGCAAAAACACGGAAGTCCTCGAAAGTCCACTTCTGGACTTCTGTGTTTTTGTGATGCTGTGATTTTGCTGAGGCTCCTCTCGCTGGGAAACCCCACCTCTGGACTTCCGTTGCCAGCGAAGCACCCATTTTTTTGCTGCTGGGATTCCCCTGCAGCATCGCAAAAACACGGAAGTCCAGAGGTGGTGTTTCCCATGGAGGGGAGCCTCAGGGGAATCCCAACAGCGCAAAAATGGACGCTTCGCTGGCAACAGAAGTCCAGAGGCGGGGCATCCCAGTGGCGGTGGCTTGGGTTTGTAAGGTGAAAATAGTTTGAAAGAAGAGGCAAAAAAATCTTAAACCCCGGGTTTGTATCTCGATAAGTTTGTACGACGAGGGGTTTGTAAGACGAGGTATCACTGTACCTCTTTGTTACGTTTGTTTCTCTTTTTTAATGTTAATATTTAATAAAGATTATTTTTTAAAAAGTCCTTTTACATACACACTATACGCACAGACAAATATTTTCCAGACCGCCTATCTGTTTGGTGATTTGTCTTTCTTGAAACCTACTGGATGAGAGAAAATTTAGAAAGCAAAGGAGAAAAAGGCTTATCGGACAAAGGAAGCATTTGGAAAGTGACACTGAATTCAAGCATTGCACTAAACCATGTTTGCTCTAATCATTGTTTCTTGAATCAGCCATGGTTTCCATAAACCAGACTTTATGGCTCAGCATAGGAGGTCAATGAGACTTTACAAATGTCCATCCTCACTTTTGTCTCTTGTCTGCGGACACCATACAGCACCCAACAGAATACCTGAGGAAACAAAGGCTTTGACAGGCACAATTTCTCCTTTGGGAAAACAAATGTAATCTTCCATTCACCTATTTTGCCCTGCGAGGTTGTGCATCTCCAGACTGGCAAGAAAATTGAAGTTTTATCAGGTCCCTAGAGAACTGCTATTGTGGCTGGGGCACGACATTCATCTTGGTAGTTTGCAGATTGCACAGGCCTGCTGCAAATGAGTGTTTTCAGAGCCCTGGTTCAAACTGCCTGTGGCCAACACAGTTCTTTTACATTCCCATCAGCAACTAATGGGATCAAGAATTGCTTTGAGTGACATGTATGGAAATGCCCTCCGTAGGTTTGGAGAGGGACAAAAAAAAAGAGTAACTAAATGTGTTCTGCCATCTCATTGAAAATGGAAAGCTTGCAAGGCCTGGAGCAAGATAGTTGCCCCATTCTGCAGATCTGGTTTATATATCTACTTATGACTGATTTCAAGAATTGTTCTGATTAGTAGATTGCAGGCCAGGTATGGGATGAAATAGAATCGGTCTACTCAATAGTGTGTTACTCAATAGACAGAAGTGATGAGTGCAGGTATACATTCACTGGACTAGCTTAGGTGCTCTTAAGTCCTGCTAATCTGTTTTGTGCACAAACACAAGGAGTTTGCATATAGTAAACATACAGTTTAGGAGTTGGCACATTCCAATGCCTACTCAGATTCCCCCCTCCTTGTTCAAACTGCTTGGATGGGCAGTGAAATGCCTCAAACCAACAAGAAGGTAAGTCCAGTTGCTGTGACTTAGCTTCTAGATGACTCTACCTGGGTGGCTGAGAATCTTCATCGGCCTGCATACAGTAAACTTATAATGGCCTGGCTATTGAAGAATGGGAGAAGTATTTCAATCAGGAAGGTTGGTGAAAACCAAGAAATGGTACAAGCCAGTAATATTGAAGGATGGATTTGCAGCCCATGGAGTGAATTGTGCCTCCCCACTTCCCACGCAAACTACACAGAGACGATCCTCAGCGTGTTAGTTGAAAGATCATTCTCTGTCTCTCTCTCTGTCTCTGTCTCTCTCTCTCACACACACACCCAAACACACACACAGAAACACAAAATCTTACACAAGAGGGCTGGGTTCTAACTTACCTTGTTGCTGTTTTGCTTCCTCATACGTCGCATGGCCATGTAGTAGCAAAAAAAAAAATCAATTTTTTAAAAAAGAAACCCCAAAACAAGATGGAGACCGGATGCACAGTGCTGGAAACTCAACTTCTGCACACTCTCAGAAGAAAAATCTCATTTTAATACAATAAAAAAAATATAAAAAATCATTTTTTTTAAAAAAAAGAGATGGTGGTGCCCAAGGACCAGCATTGACCGAACTGGTTCTGTGACATCATTGTGATGTCACCAGCATTTTACTACTGGTTTGGGTGAACTGTTCTGTACCAGGAAGAACTCACCCCTGTACAGAGTATTCAACATGGGTAAAAAAAATGTAAACTTTTTCCTGCTTTTAAGATAACATAAAAAGAAGAAAATACTGTGGTTGGTAAATCCATAGTAACTGAATTTAAATATGCCTGGGATAAACATATATCCATCCGAAGATAAAATACAGGAGATAGTATAAGGGCAGACAAGATGGACCATGAGGTCTTTTTCTACCGTCAGACTTCTATTTTTCTATGAAAACAAATATATTTTTTTTCTTACTATATACATGCGTTACCAAAGAGCAAAAACAAAAAACAAAACCTTCTACACAGAAAGTGCTTAAAAATATAACAATCTGCTGGGAGAAAGAGGGGTCATAAAAGGCTTCACGCATTACTGTAAGTAAAAATTAAAAATAATACAACTGGACTTTATGTTATTCTTGATGCCGTAAGGAGGGTTGAGAGGACAACGCCACTGAATGAAACGTAAGGTCTCTCATCCACACAGATTAAGCTGTATCATTCTGTGTGGATGAGGATTTTCTCAAGATGGCCATAGATCCCTGGTTCCCAACGTGGGATCCCTGGTTCCCAACGTGGGTGCAATTTGGTTCCCAACGTGGGTGCAATTTGATTTTCGAGGGGGGCAAATGGAACCTTGTTTACACCAAATTAATGGCCTTTTAGGCTTCCTCCATGTGAGTAGTTCACTTTTTGAATAGTAAGAACTATATGTCACGGGGGTGGGAAGGCATCAGGAGAGATGCATAGGTGGGGCAGCTAGTGAAGGGCTACCAAAATGTTTACTACCACACTGTGGGCTCATGCAGGGCACCCTGCATTTTCTTTCAACATCTTTCAGTGCAAGTTTGGTGTTCTGGGGTAGAGCTCCATTTTCACTACCCCACTGCATTCCCTCCACCGTCCGGGCAGAAGCCCACCCCTGGGCATAGCCAAAACAAGGTTGGGAACCACTGCCATAGATGGTAACATGCTGACAAAATACATAATCAGAAAGATGATAAGATGGCCCACAGTTCTGCTGTAGTTACTTGCATTTGCTTCTGTTTGCCTTCTAAAAAATACCCCAAACAAAACCTGAAGAAATGTTTAGTCCAGGTGTTTAAGGTGCTATAGCATAGATCAGTGTTTCCCAACCTTGGCAACTTGAAGATATCTGGACTTCAACTCCCAGAATTCCCCAGCCAGCGAACGCTGCCTGGGGAATTCTGGGAGTTGAAGTCCAAATATCTTCAAGTTGCCAAGGTTGGGAAACACTGGCATAGATAGATGTCTGGTGCCAGTTAGAATGTTGTTGATGATGGTTGTTAAACTGCTCCAGCCCTTATTTTCCATCCAAAGAAACAAATATGAATAAAGGTTTTCTTTATCTCTTGACGTATTTGGAAGAGGAACACTCATCAGATTTGCTAAACTGTAAAAAGCTGCAATAAACTTTGCCCACTTTTCAATTACAGAAAAACTGCCCACATTTGTTTCCAAGTAGCAGGAACCAGGGTGTTTCTGTTTCTGCCTCACCATTTAATCTACAGGTATAATCTGTGAAATCCTTCCTTCCTTATTGACATATCAATGGAGCAATATATTTTATACCCTCCATTAAAAGTACTGGCACAATGCAGGTCACAGCTCATGGAGCCAATCTTCCTCCACTCACTCATAATAAATCTTTGCATATGATAGAAAGGTTGTTTCTTCCCCTCAAATATAGGTTTGCTTGCGCCAGGCTGAACTAGATCAGGTCACCAGTCTAGTGAAGAAATGGAAGACAGCAGGACAGTGGAGGAAAGAGTGAAAGATACTTCCTTCCTCCTTCCCTCTCCGTTCCCCCCACTTCTCTCTTTCTCTTGCCATTGTCACGGGAACTTGAAAGAGGAAAGGGCCAGAAGTTGCTGTAGCAATATTTTTTGTTTGGAACTTTTGTTTCCCTATTTAAAGGAGATTGATGATACCCACAGGCTTGGCAGCCCATTCTGGGGAGGGTGTATGATCTGCTTCCCTGTCAAACTTAGCATTAAGTGTCCAGTTTGATAGTTTATGCATCAATAACCACACTGCTCTTTGTTTCTGGAGGAAATTCCCTTCTCTCTTTCTGGTTCATCCTCTTGTTTTGAAATATGAAAAGGAATGTGGTTAACTATGGAAGTCGCTTTTGCTTCACTGGTTTCCTTTAAGGAGGCAGTTCTTATTGTTTGAAAGGCCTCCTTTATGCTCATGTCTAGGTCGTCAATGGTTCCTGAATATCTCTAATTTTTAAATGTCTATGGCAGAGGTGTCCAACTCAAGGTCCACGGGCTGAATCTGGCATATGGGGAGTTTAGACCACCTGACCAATATGGCCGGCCTGGAAACAATGAAGGACCATCCCATGGTGCCTTGTGTGGCCCTCCCCAAGCTGCTTTTGCTCTGGCAGAAGCTTGCAGGAAGTTGTCTCAGCTGAAAAGGAGATCGGGAGCCCAGTTTCACTGGCAGACCACCCCTAACATGAGTGATGTCAAACTAGCCATGCCTACCTCATCTCCCCAAGGTCAAACACAACCCTCAATGAAATTGAGTTTGACACCCGTGGTCCATGAAGATTCTCAGTCATCCAGGTCATGCTGTTGCTTTGCGAATGACCACTTCTCTGCAAGGAATATACCACATTTTTTGGAATATAAGATGCACATTTTTCTTCCCTAAAAGAGGCTGATAATTTGGGCGCGTCTTATACTCTGAATGTAGGTTTTTTCCCCCCCAGCCCTAACTAGCTGCTAACAATCTTACCTTGCAAGCTCTTTCATTGTTACTCTCTGTGAAGAATATTTTCCAAGTCCTTAGACTTTCCAGGGTTTTTTTCATTGCTCTAACTTGCTCCAAATGTTTCTTTTCAGCCTTAACCAGGTGCTAATGATGTTCTCAGCTCTTACTGGCTGGCAAGATCTTTCATTTTTACTCTCTCCGAATAAAGTTTTTTTAAAGCCCTAACCAGGGGATAAAATAATGTGCTGGCTAAGGACGCTAGCCAGATGAATACATGGTAAGCAGATTCTTTTCCCTATTTTCCTCCCCAAAAACCTAGGTGCGTCTTATGCTCCAAAAAATACTGTAAATCCTTTCATTCCCCACCATCCAGCCAGAGCTAAAGAAGCTTCATGGATGAGAGGCAAAACATGTTGAAAGAAGAACCAGAAAGTCCAGTTGCCGCTTGAGAAAGCACCTTTGGGATGATCTCTATTTTTTTACTTCCCTGTTTACATTAAAAGTCAACGTTACTAGTCACAATAGCCTTAACTGCTAAACAGCCTTTTTTGTTTTCATGCCACAGTTACCTCTCTCATGAGGTATGTTCTTCTGGAGTTGCAACCTTTGTTACATGTCCTTTGATTTGCAAACTATGCCTCCATAAACTTTAGTTTATGGAGGTTGTTTAGTTTACGGAGGTATAGTTTGCAAATCAAAGGACATCTAAAGTATGTTTACAATGCTCCCCATTTTAAGAGGGGTGTTGGATCAAAAAGTTAGAACACCTTGGTTGGCAATCATACTCTCAAAGGCTAAATGCCCTACATTATGAGATGTTTTTTTAATTTTTAAGAAGAGATTGGGCAACCATTTGTCTGAAATGGTGTAGGGCTCCCTGTCTGAGCAAGGAGTTGGACTAGAAGACCTCCAATGTTCCCTCCAAGTCTGTCATTCTCTATCCTGTATTCTATATGTTCTGCCGGCATGTCCCAACTGCCCGTAAGTATAGGGTAATTGGTCCAAAAAGACACACACCACACGATAGAAGGAAAACCAAAAGTCTTTTAAATGTCAAAGGAATTTCCCGGTACACACAAGGCACAGGTTAAATGCAATCCAATTTCTCACCCAGTAACTGGGAAATTGAGTCCAATTCCAAAGTCCAGAAAGTCCACCCACAATCTTGAACAGGGAAATAGCAAAACCACAATCTTGACGAGACTATGAATCAGATAAACTTCCACAAGACTAAATCAGCATGCTGCTCTTTTATCTGTAGCACTAATTACAGCAGCCCCACCCAACCACAGGTGGTCTCACTTATCTCCTGTAATAATCCTTCAGTTGTTCTCCCCTATGCATCACTCTATGCATGAGTGGGTCTGTCATAGGTTCTTGTTCAGAATCCAGGGATGATAAGGATGATTGATGTCCTCCTGGGCTGTCTGCCAAACTCCCCTCTTCCCTGCCACTCACACTTCCTTCGTCAGAGGAGACTTTGTCAGGAGACTCTATTGGGAGCAAAACAGGCCTGTGACATGTGGATGTTTCCCCCACCTCCACCTCCACATTCCTTGGGGCAGGAGCTGGGCCAGAGCCAACCACAACACTATATAAAGCTATTCTAGTTGAAATCTAGTGCTTGAAAAATGGACTCATCCCATCCACAACAACTGATTGACTTTGGGGTCCCTTGGTGCTCTCTTAGGCTTGATGTTTTCTTGCAGATGTTTCATAAGTCAGCTGGTGCACATCTGGAAGGTGCCATGAAAATGAAATTTCTGCACGAAAAACAACCAAGCGCAGAGAACGCAAGGACCCCTCGGTTCAACCCTGAGCTAGAGATATTCTCTTTGATTGACTTTGATTCCATAGATACACCAGTAACTTCCTGGTATGTGTGTTATCTTTCACATTTGATCTCCTCTATGTTTGTAGAAAAAGATGCCTCCCCAGTGTACCTTAAATAGAATGGAATATATTGACTAACAGAATAACAGAGTTGGAAGGGATCTTAAATTAAATTAAATCCAATTACACTGAGAAATAAATCTTGCTCCAACTTTTCACACAGGTCCATGGTCTGTTGTCTGTGTTCAAAGTTCATTCAATACTTAATTAATTTACCTGCCATTTTCATGGCTTCATGGATTTGATGTGCAGGCTGGTGTTAGGTTAGGTGATTTACACATGAATTTTGGTCCTTCTTTGGCTTGGAAACCATAGCACTCGGTTTTGGAAATATTATAATCAGCTCAAATAAAACCCCACCAACACCCTATGTGTGATTTCAAATTATTTGGAGGAGCCAGTGTCTCCACTAAATTCCTATTTGAATCTCTATATTATATCTCATCAGCAGTTTTGTTGTAATCCTATGGTACAACGTCTCATCAGTTTATGCAGATTCTATGTACAAATCAAAGTATGTAATGTAATGAACAGCAGGCTTGGTAGGTCAGGCTTTCTTTAACATTGGCAATGCAAATATGTAACCTTCCAAAATGTGTCCCGAACAATACAGTTATATTTTATTTAATAATAGAGCTTGTTGCATATTGTTAAAATGACAAGCACAGAGGGGGAAATAGGAATCTAATGTGACTGCTAGAAGCTTCTCAGTCAGATCACCTTGGAGTGAGTTTGACTGAATGAGATTGCAATGGCAGAAATTGAACTGAGCAAATTAAATGTAAATTGATAGCAATTTGCTTGATAGCAACTACATGCTCTGGGCCAGTGTGAAAATAGAGACCTAAGCAAATCCAATAATGTAGGTACTTTTTTTTTCTGTAGTGAGATAAATGCACTAAGTAAACTCCCTGTATAGGGGAAAAAAACCCTTGACCTTCAATAATATTTGCTCACAAATAGTGCAAATAATGCTTAGAAGAAGCATCAAAGTAAACTATCCTTGGATACATATGCATAGGAGCTAGACCTCAACTTATGACCACAATGGATCCCAACATTTCTGCTGCTAAATGAGACATTTGTTAAGAGAGTTTTGCCTGATTTGATGACCTTTCTTGCGGCAATTGTGAAGTGAATCACTGCAGTAGTTAATAACAGGGCTATTAAGTGAATTTGTTTTCCCCGTTGAGTTTGTTTATCAGAAGCACAGATGGATTCCTACTGGTTCTAATTGGTTCTTTAGAACAATTAGTAATTTGGTGATGACCTCGCAGAGGTGTCTCCGTGGGCACCGCCATCTTGGATTTTGCTTCTGGGCATGCGCAGAAGTTATTTTTTGATTGCTGTGCACACAGCACAACCCTGAGTAAATGGTCAGCAAAAGGATCCAGAACCCATTCCTGATCAGAAGACTTCAAAAGGTGATCACATGACCCGGCAAGCATCTGAAGTTTGATCACGTGACCATGGCAATGTTGCAAGGGAGAAAAATGGTTATCGGTTACTTTTTTCATTGCCCTTGTAAATTTTGAATGGTCATTGCATGGACTGTTGTATGTCCAGGACTATCTCTACATGTTTACAGTAGAATACGACTGCATTTCATCTCTGGATGGCATGGCAGAAGTAAGTCAGTGCTATGTAGCTCTACTCTACTGTTGTGCTCATCCCATAGATCTTGCAGACACCCAGGCATAGATACTAAATGTCCACAGAGCAGTGGGTTTCAATGTGTACCATTTTCCAGGCGAGCCTTTGATGAAAGCTAGAACATCTGTGCTATGTTTTTATTGGGTGAGCTTATGC